>NW_006408602.1:10374482-10376476 GCF_000296735.1 Chrysochloris asiatica | reverse complement strand
CTTTTCCCACTAATGTAATTGATTTGATTCCTTTGTATTATATCTGGCAAGGACCATGTGTATAGTCACCATTTATGATGTTGAAAAGGTACTTGCAATGAGCAAGTAATCAATCATCTTGCAAAATTTTATCGTGAGATCTCCAGCATCATTTCTATCAGCAAGTTCATGTTTTCCTTAACATAACAGATAAATCACGTCAGAATGTGACTATAACCATAGACAGAGAAAAGGATTTACGAAACATCATAAAATGGAGCTCTACGGCTGAAAGTCTCATATTAAGTAATTGGCTGTACTGCACTTGACAAAGGAAAGACTTCAAGTCTGTCAGGAAAATGGATTTAATACTATGGAAATAGGAGAATTTGAAGAAACATGTGCAAAGATAATGGAAACTGGCAAATCAGATGTAATTTCAGATAGTACTTCAGATGATAATCTGGAAGATTCATCTCACTCACACCAAATTGGACTGCTCACTCACAAGGCAAATAAGGCCATGCAATAAGTCACTGGTTCAAGTCCCAGGTAGTGGAGGTGAGCCAGAAACAGGATCCAGGGCAAGAGCGCAAACTTTGTCAAAGTTGCTCAGCAGAATTACAGGGACCCAAAATGGCCCGAAGAAAGAGTTCTTGCTTGGTTTGCGAAACAAAGTAGCGCACCAGGACTCATATCATCAAAGACATCTCCCAGGTCTGGACCAGGAGTCTATTAGAGCAGTAACTGGCGTCTAACAGGTGTTTGCCACAATGATCAAGCATAAGAACTAGCCTTCTGCACATCCTCAGTCAAGTGGGGAGGTCACAAAGATGGTGTTTAACCCACATTTGTGGAGGTATGTTTTCAGCATTGTGATGTTCAAAGGTCAAGAAGAGGTCATGTTGGGCATTACTATGCATGTTATACAGGCAGGTTAATCTCAGCCAGTTCTGTGATGCCAGCCTCTTGCTTTTCTGATTTAAACAGGACTCTGGTAGTTTGCCTATTAAGGGACAGCTGAAAACAGGAAATTAGTTCTTGTTTTAACACAGATGTCAACGATGATGACTAATTTTCAGACAACGTTCCTAAGGAAACTAAGGGTGGTGACTTGAGTCACACCATCTAGTAAGGTGGGGAGTCAAGATATATCCCACCTTAATCCTGCCCCATTAACATAATAGTAAACTCACTCCAAAATGGGACTATAACCACAGGCACAGAGGCAAGGATTTATAAGTCATCACAAATGTACAACTATGACAAGGAGGATTACATTAAATGATTAACTACACTGTCCAAGATAATGATAATGGAGAGACTTTGAAGCCTGGCAGGTGAATGGATTTGGTACTATAGAAATCGGAGAGTTTCAAGAAGAAGAAAAACAAAGACTAAACAACAGTTATGTCATTCTGTTAGCCACATTCATTCATTCAACAACTAGCCACTGGCAGTTAACACAGTCAAAGCAAAATACTAGACATTGTAGAAAACAAAATTGAGTAAGACATAGTAAACTGCTGTCAAAGACATTCCACTAATAGAGCATATATTACTGACAAAAATAATTACAATCAGAGAAGATTATAAAGTCTCAGATATTTTGAGGACTAAGGTGCATCAGGCCTTAGCCATGGTATTTCAGTCACCTCGTATGCATGTGAAAACTAGACAATGAATAAGGAAGATTGAAGAAAATTTGACACCTTTACTTTATGGTGTTGGCAAAGGTTACTGAATATGCCATGGACTACCAGAAACACACACAAGTCTGTCTTAGAAGAAGTATAGCCAGAATGCTTCCTAAAAGTGAAGATGATGAGACTTTGCCTCATACTTTGGACATTTTAACAGAAGGAACCAGCCTCTGGACAAGGATATCATCCTCTGTAAAGCAGAGAGTCAGTGAAAATGAGGAGTACCTTCAATGATAATGGCTGCAATACTGGGTTCACACATTAGAATTGTGAGGACCTAGCAGTGTTTTTCTCTATTGCACAGGGTTGCTA
>NW_006408602.1:10365327-10374030 GCF_000296735.1 Chrysochloris asiatica | reverse complement strand
CTTCTAGGAGTAAAAGGGTATAAGAAAAGTTCAACCAATATTAAATAGCTGCTATGTGACAGGTCTTAATCTGATCTGGGGTTTAGAGACTTAGTGCAGCCTCTGTCCTTAAGAGCATTATATAAGCAAGTAAAACTCGTGTTGCCTGAGATTTATGGTTCATTCCAGTCAGCTGTAGCATTTATAAGGAAGTAATGTAATGACCAATTCGTAGTTGTTATTGGTCATTACTACCTATTTCTAAAGATAGCACAAGATCAAAAACCCAATGGTATTAAAGGAAGAAGCCCACGCTACACTAAATATATTAGAGAAAAACAAGACTCCAGTAATTGACAGAATACCAACTGAAAAGTTTCAACAAACTGATGTACCTCTGGAAGCTTTCATTCAGCTACACCATGAAATTTGAAAGACAGCACCAGACCCATATTTGTGCCCATTTTAAAGAAAGGTGATACAATAGAATGTGGAAATTATCAAACACTTTCATTAATATTATACACAACTAAAATTCTTCTGAAGATAATTTTAAAAAATGGTTGAAGTAATACATGGACAGGGAGTTGACAGTAATTCAATCTGGATTCAGAAGAGGACATGGAATAAGGAATATCTCTGCTGACATCAGATGGCTCTTGACTGAAAGCAGAGAATACCAGGCATTCAACTGTGTGCATCATAACAAACTATGGACAACATTGTGAAAAAAGGGAATTCCAGAACATTTTATTGTGTTCATGAAGAGCCTGTTATAGACCAAGAGGCAGTCCCTGAAACAGAACAAGGGATACTGACTGGTTTAAAATCAGGAAAGTTGGGTGTCAGAGTTGTATCCTTTCACCATACTTATTCAATCTGTATGCTGAGCAAATAATCCAAGTGGCTGGACTACATGAAGAAGAACATGACATCAAGATTGGAGGGAGACTTATTAACAAATTGTGATATGTAGATAATAAAACCTTGCTTGTAGGAAGTAAAGAGAATTTGAAGCACTTGCTGATGAAGATCAAAGTTTGCAGTCTTCACTATAAATTACAACTCAATGTGAAAAAAAACAAAACTCTTGACTGTATCTACAAACAACATCATGATAAGCAGAGAAAAAATTTAAGTTCTCCAAGATTTCATTTTACTTGAATCTACAAAAAATCGTCATGGAATTGGCAGTCAAGAAATCAAATGAAGCATTGTCTTGGGAAGATCTGCTGCAAAACCTCTCTCTAATGTATTAAAGAGCAAGGACATCACTTTAAGGATTGAGGTTCGCCTGCCACAAGCCATAGTATTTTCAATCACCTCATAGGAGGAACACTTAATTGTGCTCATAAGGAACCTGGACACAGATCAAGAGGCATCATTCAAATGGAACAAGGGGATATAGAGTGGTTTAAAATCAGGAAAGGTGTGTGCCAGAGTGGTATTCTTTCACTATTCTTATACAATCTGTATGCTGAGCAAATAATCTGAAAAACTAGACTATACGAAGAAGAACGTAGCATCAGGAATGCAGGAAGACTCATTAACAACCAGCAATATGCAGTTGATATAACCTTGCTAGCTGAAAGTGAAGAGGACTTGAAATAGTTGCTGATGAAGATCAAAAACCACAACCTCAGTATGGGTTGCATGTCAATTTAAAGAAAAGAAAACTCCTTACCACTGGACCAACAAATAGCATCAAGGTAATTGGAGAAGAGATTGAAGTTATCAAAGACTTCATTTTGCTCCTATCTATCTTTAACACTCATGGAGCCACAGTAAAGCAATCAAATGACATATTGCATTAGGTATACCTGATGCACAAGACCTCTTTAAAGTGCTCAAGAGCAAAGATGTCAATTTGAGAACTAAGGGGTGCCTGACCCAAACCATGGTGCTTTCAATAACCTCAAATGCATGTGAAAGCTGGACAGTGAAGAAGGAGGACCATAGAAGAATTGATGTATTTGAGCTATGGTGTCAGAGGAGTATATTAAATGTACCGTGGACTGCCAGAAGAACAAACAAATTTGTGTTTAAAGTAGTACAGCCAGAAGGTTCCTTAGAAGCTAGGATGACCAGTCTTCATTTGGACATATTATCAGTAGGGACCAGTGCCTGTAAAAGGACAACATGCTTGGTAAGTGAAGGGTCAGTGAAAAACAGGAAGACTCCCAATGAGATGGATTGCCACAGTGGGCTCAAAAACATGGCAATAATTGTGAGACTGGCATAGGACTGGGCAGTGTTTCATTCTGTTGTGTGTTAGGTCACTAGGAGTTGGTACCAACTTGATGGAATCTAACAACAATATATGTATGTGAAAACTGGGCAATGAGTAACGAAGACCAGAGAAGAATTGATGCTTTTAAATTATAGTACACATACTATGGGCTGCCAGGAGAATGAAAATATCTATTTGGGGAGAAGTATGGCCAGGTAGCTTCTTAAAAGCAGCAATAGTGAGACTTTGTTGTACATACTTTGAACATGCTATTATCAGGAGGGTTTAATCCCTGGAGAAAGACCATGGTTGGTAACGAGTCAGAACTGACTTGAGGGCACCTAACAGTAGGACCAACAATGGAATGAAGCTAGGAAGATAATTGAACCAACATTAGTGAACTTGGAATGACAGGTTTAGGAACTTATTGAACTTTATTGAAGTCTGTTGCAGTTTTTAGCAGAGATTGGAAATAATGTGTACAGTCTGAACTGAGAGAAGAGTGTAGAACAGATTTTAAATGGAGAGACTTTAAAATTTTATTATTACACTGATAAAGTATAGCATGATGATGGTCTGGAATAGCAGGTGACATTAGAGTGATAATTAAAACTCATTTGTATTAAGAACAAGTAAATGCATGAGTAATCTGCTTAGGGTTTATGTGAATCATTTCACTTAATCTTCACAATAATCCTATGAGATGAGCATGATTGTTATTCCCTAGACAGATGGATAAATTAAGCACAGAGAAGTTAAGGAACATTCTCATGTTCCATAACTAGTAATCAATGAAGCTAGATTTAACATAGACAATCCCCAAAGACTATGTTTTCAATCACTTACTATAAAGTCAAGAACATATATACATTTTATACTTGCATGACTAAGTAAAACAATAGTTCAGTTAGCAAAGGCAAGAATTTTAAATTATTTTTTCACTTAAAAATTTTCACCAACTGAAGAAGTTATATTGTACTTTTCCTAAATCAGACTCACTGAAAGGTTTAGTAGTTCTCAAGTTCAATAATTGAATTTTAACAGCAGAATGTATTTCAGAGAATACCTGTTTCAACCTCTCAACTTTACAGAAGAGGGAATTGAGACCAAGATTAAGGGAATTGCCCAAAGCCAAAAAACTAGCTAGGGACAAAGCTCAGATTAAAATCCATATCTCCTGATTTCTGGTCTACCTTAGTACAGTACCCTGACTTTGTGTTACTGAAAATGATTTACTCTTATTTTCTTTTCACAGCAAACATGGAAAATCACAAGAATAAGTCATAAAAAGTGAGTAGAATTTTTACTCATAAATTCCAGAAATATGTGATTGTTTGTATACCAACTTGCTCAGTTACAATAGAATTAGCAATTAAGCCCTTTTATATTTTTCAGAGCTTTTACAGATAGATGTACCTGCAACAATTGTTTTTGTTTTTTTCTGATAGTGATAATGAGTAGCTCCACGTTCACATTTTAACAAAATCCTTGTTAAGCAAATAAGTAAAAATTCATATAATTTTACCTTACAGTGGTAAAATAAATACCAAGTTTACGGGGGTGGGATGGGGTGGGGATCATCAGAGAGTGTCCCTGTTTGAAATGCATTGCTGTAATCCTTTTAGGAGCACTTCTGCCCTTTCTCTTTGATCATTTCTAGGTATTTCCCTTTGTAGCACAAGACCAGCAGTGATCATAAGAAAATGGCCAGAGCAATTTGCTTTCATTTGTTTTGAGTTATTGCTAGACTTTGAAATAAAGAACAAAAAGAATTATAATATTGCATTGCTTTTCCAGTTGAATGACACTCAATGAAATATTTTCATAGCATTCAAGAAATTATTGTTGTTGTTGTGCCGTCGAGTCGATTCCGACCCATAGCGACCCTGTATAGGGTTTCCAAGGGCACCTGGTGAGCTTGAACCACTGACTTTGCAGTTCAAATAACTTTGTGTTCTGACACATTTGCCCACAGTGCCACAATAAATCCTACATTGATGTAGGATCAAAATAGTACCTTGGAGAGCTCGATAGCTTTCAGATTAATTTATATGCAGAGGAGGCCACCCTACTATGGAGTAAGTTTCTCTGTCTGGAACAAGAAGAGTCCAAAGGACAATTTGGGCTATTTTGTCAGTTCTCTTCATAACCCTCCCTCCAAAGCAAAAAGCAGTGACCATAAAGTCGATTTTGAGTCATAGGAGGACCTCATGTGTTTCAGAGTAAAACTGTGTTCCATAGGGTTTTCAAGGCTGTGACCTTTTGGAAATGGATTCCCAGGCCTTTCTTCCAATGCACCTCTGGATAGATTTAAACTGCCAAACTTTCAGTTAGTAGTCACGCGCTTAGTCGTTTGTGCTACTCAAGGACTCTAAACCACCTTAGTCAGAAGGTGAAGCAAAAGTAAAAGGAGTTCATGAGTTAAAAGAACATATAATCCATAGAGTGTGAGGAAAAATACTTGGTTCACTTAGAAATTCAAAGTTGCTCAATGGATGGGCAACGGATAAAGGAGAATTCATAATAACAGAGCTCCTATCAATGGAAAGAGAAAGAAAGAAAAAAGATAGGAAAAATATACATTGAAGTAGGTTAAATGAAGGAGAGAGAAAAGCAAATTAAACATTTTTTAAAGCAGAAGGCCCACCTAAATTCAAGGGGCATCAAGTCGACTCCGACTCATGATAACCTTAGATCTACCCTGTACAAAGAGAAGGAAAGAAGAAAGAAAAGGAAATAAATTAAACTGGCAGGAAAGAACATATGAAATACAGCTGTGATGCTCATTTGCTCTTCTTTTCATATGTTAATTACTTCTGATTTTGAAATCAGAGTCTGAATATTTTCCTGTGGAACTAGGCTATATACTCTCTAGTCTCTTTCCCAAAAGGAGAAAACTAGGAAGTATAATACAATTTTACAGTAAGGAATTAAGAATATTCCTAAAAACCTAAAGGCATTTCAGTGTAAGTTGTCTGCAACACATAACAGCATCAAAAAACTCCAGATTTCCTAGCTTAATGTAGGCACAAAGAGAACCAGAGACTTGGTTGCTTGGCAACCCCGCTCTTCACGGACAGCTGGAGTGAAATGAATTGGCTAGTGCCAAATGGCCTTCACCTGCTTCATTAAAGGGTGGTCAGAGTGAAAGGGTTACATCCCAAGTGCCAATGCTCCCTGTGAAACACTGAGTCTTAGAAGTCCTCTTCTAGCTTCATGTTGCTCAGGGAGTCACTGGAAAGGGGTTTCTAATGGCTCAATAATCAGAAGTGCATTTGCTCTCCCCTCCCTCCTCTGGGTTGCATCCTCAATGCAACAGACTACGAGGTTAGTGTTTGGATGTCGTATAGAGGGAAAAAGGAAATCACTTCAAACTGACAGTTAAATTATGAGATTCAGGACAAAATGTGTATAACTCTTTTTGTGATGTCATTTTATTGCCATGTTCCCAAATTCTTCATTAGACTTGTTTGCACCCATGATGAAAAGAGAATTAGAAATAATGATGGTAAAAGTATTTTGTGTTTACATAGAAGCCTGGCGATTGAATTTACGTTGGGAAGTTTATTTGGCTAGCCATTTGAGTGGAAATATGAAAAAATGCCTGGTGGTGGTTACTTTCCAAAAGAATTCATCCAGCTGATGACAAAAATCCAAAGTATTGTAATACATAAGGTCTCTATGAGTCGTTACTGACACGATGACACCTAACAACAACAAACAACAACATTGTAATACATATCTGTGTCTGTGAAAAATTCAGCCTTTGCTAGAAAATGCATAGTTTCAAACGGAATCTTAATGAGTAATTTCCAACTAGACCTGCATTCTCAAGGTCAAATGGTAAATGTGAGAACAAATTTGTCAAATAGTTGCCTGGTGGTGTGCCGTGGAGTTGTTTCCAACTCATAGCAACTCATAGTGTTTCCGAGGCTGTAAATCTTTATGGGAGCAGAAAGCCTCATCTTTCTCCCATGGAACAGCTGTTAGTTTCAAACTACTGACATTGAGGTTAACAGCCAGACTCGTAACCACAACATACCAGAGCTCCTTAAATAGCTGCATAGCAGTAAGAAATAAACCACTTTTCAGATTCTGATTGTCACCTGTATAGGGTTTCCAAAGAGCAGCTAGTGAGTTTGAGCAGCTGACTTTTCAGTAGTGCTTTTCCTAAAGTACTATACCAGGACTCCATGGCATATACAAACATACATTTTATTTCTCTTCTGATTCTGCCTCCAAAGTTGAGGAGACAGTGTATTTTTCTTTCTCTTCATGACTTCTTTAAGGCACCCTGCTAGGATTGTCAGTAGCTATAGGAATCACCCAACACATTGGTCAGTGAAGGTGAAGAGATTTCAAACAGGTAAAAAGAAACAGAAAAGTATATAGGCATGTCTCATAAACCTCTTTCAGAGGTCAAATCACTTATTAAAAATGGGTGAAAGTAGAGAGGAGAAATGTAATTTTACTTTAAATTGAAGATATACCTGATCTGAAGTTTATGACTTTCACCTTCTTAGCAGTAGTTATAATAGGTCCGTTTACTAACGTATTTCCTCACCCAACTCTATCTTAAAAGTGAAATTTCTCAGAGAATATATTCTAAGAAAAAATGTGGTGTATTTGTTGATAACATCAATATTATTTCCTCTTTCAGGTCAGTGAGTGTGTTCATATTAATAGATGTAATTATGCAGTTGTTTTTGTTTATTTTGAAATAATCTTCATATGGAAAGTTAACACGAAAGTTACCTTTTTGTTTTCATTTTTAAAACTTCAAGGTCTTGAAATAGATTCCAGCAGCCTTAAACAAAATTAATTAACACAATTGTCAACATGATATGATTTGGTGGGTAAAGGAAATCACTAGAGAAAACAGACATTGTTTCTAATAAATAATGAAAAATAAACAACTTATCAAAATGTATTTAATACAAGTAAGCCATGGTTAGAAGGAAGTGGGCTGTTAACTGAAAGGCCAACAGGAGAAATATGAGGCAGTTTGTTTCCATAAAGATATACAGTCTCAAAACCCTACAGAGCAGTTTTACTCTGTCCTATAGGTTCACTATTATGGCTCTGTAGGATAAGCACTGGACTGCTAACCATAAGGTCAGTGGTTCATACCCATAGGCTCCTTGGAAACCCTACACAAGGTCACTATGCATTTGGAACTGACTTTACGGCACTTAACAACAATAGGGTTGCTAAGAGTCAGAATTTACGTAATTTATTATAAATGCTTTACAATAAAAATGAGAAGCATTTGAAATCAAAGAAATGTTAGCTTCTACCTTAAGAATCTAGTAAAAAATGAGTAAATTAACAGCAAGTGGAATAAAGAATATGAAGAATAGTAAACTACCAAATTGAAAACAAACAATATAGGTAATTAACAAAGCCAAAACTTGTTTATTTGACAGTAGACGTCAATGTAATTATTTTAACAGAAAAGGAAAAAAAAAAAAAAAAAACTCAATATGTAAAGGAAAAACATTTTACATTAAATTAAAAAAGTTAGCACTCATTCATGATTTAAAAAAAATTCAGCAAATTAATAATGAAAGAGGGCTTCTTCAAGCTAATTTACGACAATTCCATAAAACCTATAGCTAATACCACAAATGGACTCCTGGTGTGGCACTGACGGTTAATGCGCTTGACCATGAGGTCAGTTTGAACAGCAGTTCAAACTCAATGAGCTGTTCCTTGGAAACTTTATACAGAGTTGCTATGAGTTGAAACTGACTCGACAGAACTTAATAACAACAATATCATAAATAGTGATAAGATATGGATGGCTTTTAGTATAAGATTTTTTTTAAGTTATTTTTTGTGTATTGTACTGAAGTTTCTGACCTATGCAATAATTTAAGAAAAAGAAATAAAAGGCATAAAGATTGGAAAAACAGTAAATCTGTCCCTATGCCTGATGACATTAATGTTTACATAGAAAACACTAAGGGATTTACAAAGTTTAAAACTAAAAAGAAAATTTTGCAGAGTTGCAGGATATAAGTCAGTATAAGAAATCAATTTTACTTTTATATATAGCAGCAAACAATTGGAAAATGAGATTTTATCATCTTATTAAATAATTTAAAAAGTAAAAAATGCTTAGGTATAATTTTATCAAAATGAAATATGTCTACTCTGAAAATTACAAAATGGTGATCAGAGAAATTAATGAATACCTAAATAAATTGAGAGATAGATTACATTCAAGAACTGAAGACTTCAGCATATTTAAGGTGCCACATTTTACTAAACTGGTCATAGTTTTAAAGTGATATCAATCATAACACCCACAGATGTCTTTTTCAGTAGAAATTAAAACCTCCTTCTACAATTTATGTGGAAATGTTATGACATGGAATACCCCAATGTTGAGGTCCTATGTCAGGGTCCTGCCTCGACAAGGAAGTGTGGGTGTCACGAAGAAGGGAGATCTGGTGGCGAAAGTGATAGAGAAAGAGAGAGACAAAATATAT
>NW_006408602.1:10359721-10362222 GCF_000296735.1 Chrysochloris asiatica | reverse complement strand
ACAGGGTTTCCAAAGCTGTAAATCTTTATGGGAGCAGAAAGCCTCATCTTTCTCCCGCAGAACAGCTGGTAGTTTCGAACTGCCAACCTTGAGGTTAGCCACCTGATTTGTAACCACTATGCTACAAAAGTAAACTAAATCTTATATGGTCAATGGATTTAAAATATATATATTTATTTATTTGTGGTGACAATATATGTACCTAAACATACACCCACCCACAATTTCTAAATGAACAGCTCAATAACACTGATCATACACTTAACAGTTTTGTTCCCACTTTCACTGTCTGTATCCATATTGTTTTATCAGCATTAATTTAAGCTATTTACCTTGAAGTGCTTTAGATCATCAGTTTAAACTGATATAGATAATTCTTTCTAAGAGTGCTATGCTTGAGGAAAACATTATGAATCGGACTAAACTGTCATTTAATTTATTGATAGCTTTCATGGGCTTTCAGTTCAAGTTTTTAAAGATTATTTTCAGAAATTAGATTTAAAGGTGCTGTAGGATAAGGACTGAACTGCTAAATGTATTTCAAACCCACCAGCCGCCCCGCAGAAATCCTACACAGGAGATCACTATGGGTTGGAAACAACTCAACAGCACTGAAAAACAACAACAACCAAGTCTCAATGGATCTCAGAAATCTGGTTTTCATAGAAGTTTGATATTCTGTTCCATACTTTTCCTCCTTTATAGCGGGATCCATCTGTTAGGTCCTTGATCAAAACGTACAGCAATTGGAGTCGTATGTTTCATAAGTTTCTTCTTGTCTCATGGCAATGGAGCTAGTAGTCTGTGGTGGTGGTGGTTATGTGCCATGGCAATGAAATCTGTCGTCCATTTTCTTCTCCAATTCTTGGGTCTGCTCCTCTATTGTTTCAGATGAATAGAAACTAATTGTTTTGTCTTGCCAACTTTTAAGACTCTAAGCACTACTTAACAAATCAGGGGATAAAACAGAAATTCTAAAAACAATTTTAGGCCAATTGACTGGATAGATGCACAAAGCCAAGACCATAAACCTTCAAACCAAGAAAACTAACCCTAAGTTGTGTGGTTGTACCTAAGTAGTATCAATAGGTGCAGTCTTTTTGTTTTCTTGTTTAGGGCTGATGTTGTAATAGTAAAATTGTGTAAAACATTTGCCATTGCATCCTTGTTTTATATTAGCTTATGTGCGTAATCACTGCCCTCAGTTGATGCCAATTTTTGCATCACCATAGACAAATATTCACTACTTCCTAATGATCTATCACCCCGGTAACTGCTATTAACTATTGGTCTCTATATAATTACCTATTCTTTTCATTTCATATAAACGAGACCATATAATATTTGTCCTTTTTGATAGGGGCACCAATGCTGTATCATGTATTTGTTGTTGTTGTTAAGTACCATCAAGTCGGTTCCGACCCACAGGGTTTCCTGTATAGGGTTTCCAAGGAACAGCTGGTGAGCTTGAACCACCAACCCTGTAGTTCAAACCAATTTTGCAGTCTAGTGCATTAAACCACAGTACTACACAAGGACTCCGCATCATGTATTAGGACTTCATTTTTCTTTAAGGCTGATAGTATTCTATTGTGTATATATATAGATATGTAACACATTTTGTTTATCCATTCATCTGCTAATGGCACTTGGTTTGTTTTCCCATTTTGTTATTGTGAGTAATGCTGCAATGAACATCAGTGCAGTGGTCAAAGGATTTTTGACAAAGTCTCTGTTTTAGTTTCCTATTGTTGCTATAAAAAATAACAAAACTACAAGCATAGAGACTTAAAAAAATCTATATAGTCCTGTAAATCAGAACACCAAAATTAATCTCACTAGGCTAAAATGAATAGGTTAGTAGATCTGATTCTTCTTTGGAACTCAAAGGGAGAATCCATTTCTTGTCTCTTCCAGTTTCAATAGACTGCCCACATTCCTTGGTTCATCACCCCCTTTCTCTATCTTTAAAGCCAGCAATATTATCTGACTCGGACCCTTCTGTCATAGTCCTATCTCCTTCTGACATCAGCTGGAAAAGGTTAACAACATTTAGGGAACTATGTGGTTACCTTGGGCTCATTGATACCAAAGTACTTAACAATAATCACATCTACAAAATTCCTTTTGCTGTGCAAAGTAACATATTCACAGACACCAGTGAATAGATATGGACATCTTTCATGGTCCATTACTCAGCCTACTGCTGTTGCTGTTAAATGCCACTGTAGTGATCTTGCATAGTGTTTCCGAGCAGTTGATGAGTTTAAATCACCAACCCTGCAGTTCAAACTGACCTTGCAGTCCAGTGCATTATCCTGGAGTGCCACACCAGCCTACTGTAGTCTCCAAAAAATTCAATGAGAAAACTGTGCTGCTAAATTTTTTTAAATGGTGCTTTAAAACAGATGTCATGGAAGCAAATACTGTTGAATGATGATGCACAGAGGAGTCTGTAATCATTGCAATGAAACAATGGTGTAAAGCCGATGTTCTCCCAT
>NW_006408602.1:10351884-10352911 GCF_000296735.1 Chrysochloris asiatica | reverse complement strand
TCTCTGCTCTTCTCCTTTGATGGTCCCAGGGACCTCCACTCTTAGACTGCAAGGTTAATCACTCCCTCCCCACTTTGCCCCTAAACATCTATCTTTACATTTACAGCCCTCACAATCAGTCCTGATAACAATTAATAACTATTGTACTGCAAGAGACCTATCTGCATCTCCTTTCATGGGCCCTGACTAGGTAGAATGGATACTACTCAGTGGAGATTCTACCTTACTCCACACCCTCTGGATCTAGGTTCCCTCTTGAAAGCTTGTATGCCAGTCACTTCTTGCCTCTGTAGCCCCCCATTCTAGGTAGCCAATGTCCAAGTTGCCCATTCCTGTCTTTTCCGTGTGTGAAGGAGGTGGGAATGATCCTCGCTGTGAGGATTTGTTCACTCGTTTGAGCTACTGCTTCCATAGGTGTATGTCAAGTTCATCAAATTGTATCAGATTGTTCTTTTTTCCCTCTTCTTTCTTCTTCTGTTTGAGCTCTGATCATCCAGCCATTGAAGCCAGGTCAAGTGGGTATATTTTGCAAGTGTGTGTGTACTTATGCATGTGCCCTCTCTTCTTATCAGTTGGATGCTTCACTCTCCACTCTAGCCCTCTGTGGCTATGTCACTGACTCTGGGTCTAAAAGACCCCAGGACTTGGCACACTGCTGACCAACCAGGTCTCCATCTGGGTTCACAGAAGTCTATTGAGCATTGTAGGGCTTAGCTTGCAGCTTCATTGCTGCTTTCCCCTTACTTCCCCTTATCGGTGATGAATGTCATCACCAATCTGAGCATACTTTCCAATTGAGCCTAAGTCTTAGGAAGAGGTTCGACTTGAGGGGGACCTGACCACTTGCCTTGATGTCTCCTAGGTGAGACACTTGTTTGTTCTTGTAGTGATCAGTTGGCCTGCCTATATTGTTTTGTATCTTTCCTGTCAGTCTTTCTTTCAGGCAGTATCTTTTGTTCTTCTGGCCACTCCAGGCTGGTCTACTTATCCTTTCAAATGGACATTTCCCCTCAGAAGATTCTGGATG
>NW_006408602.1:10344925-10351784 GCF_000296735.1 Chrysochloris asiatica | reverse complement strand
CATTAAGAAAAACTTAACTTCTGCTACCTCACTCCATGCACAAAAATTATTTTGAAATGGGTGTTGGATTGGAATTGGAGACATCATTATGAACTCAGGTATTTTTTAAATGAATAGAGAGTTTATACACACACACACATACACACACATATATTATTGGTGATTGGAATGCAAAAGTTGGAAACAAAAAGATCAGTAGTTGGAAACTATGGACTTGGTGATAGAAACAATGCTGAAGATTGCATGATAGAATTTTGCAAGACCAATGACTTGTTCATACCTTTTTCAACAGCATAAAAGATACACATGGACCTTGCCAGATGTCATACACAAACACCAAATTGACTAAATCTGTGGGAAGAGGCAGTAGAAAGGCTTCATATCATTATTCAAAACAAGGACAGAAGCAGACTATGGAACAGATCATCAGGGGCTCATATACAAGTTTGGGATGAAGCTGAAGAAAATTAATACAAGTTCATGAGAGCCAACATTTCACCTTGACCATATCCCATCTGATTTTATTAATCATCTCAAGAACAGATTTGATGCATTAGACATTAATGAATGAAAAGTTGTGAGATGACATTAAAAAAACATCATGCACAAAGGAAGCAAAAGGTCATTATTGTTGTTAAGTGCCATCGAGTTGTTTCCAACCCCTACAGTGACCCAATATAGGGTTTCCAAGAAGCAACTGGTGAGCTTGAACCACCTACCTTGCAGTGCAAACGACTTTGCAGTCAGAAGACAATTAGAAGGAAAAGACCAAAATGGATGCTAGAAGAGATTCTGAAACTTTTTCTCCAGTGTAGAGGTGCTAAAGCAAATGAAAGAAATGAGGAAGTAACTGAGCTGAACAGAAAATTGCAAAGGGAAGCTTGAGAAGACAAAGTTGGGTATTATAATGAAATGTGCAAAGACCTGGAGTTAGAAGACAAAAAGGAAAGAACATGCTCAACATTTTTCAAGCTGAAAGAAGTGAAGAAAAATTTAATTCTCAGCTTGTAATATTGAAGGATTTTATGGCTAAAATCAAACTCCTGGTGTGGCACTGTAGACACAACATTAGACTGCAAACCACAAGATCGGCAGTTCAAACCTGCCACTGCTCCTTGGAAACCTTCTACAGGTTCACATTAGGTTGGAATTGACTCGACAGCACTTAATACAAACAACAATGGGCAAAATATTGAGTGATGCAGAAACCCTCAAAAGCAGATGGAAGGAATACACAGAGTAGCTGTACCAAAAAGAAATGGTCTATGTTCAACCATTTAAAGTGATAGCATACAATCAAAAGTCAATGATACTGAATTACAAGGCACACTGAAGGTAATGGCAAAGAATAGGGCTCTGGGAATTGATGGAATACATATTGAAATCTTTCAATAAACTGATATAGCACTGAAGGTGTACCTCTATGCCAAGAAATTTTGAAGACTTTGTCAACTGATTGGAAGATATCCAAATTTGTGTTCAAAGAGAAGTGAACCAATAGAATATAGAAATCATTGGATAATACCATTAATAGCACATGCAAGTAAAAATTTTCTAAAGATAATTCAAAAACAGCTGCAACAGTACACTGGCAAGGCTCAGATGAGGATGTGGAACTAGGAATGTCAGTTCTTGGTATCAGATGGATCTTGGCTGAAGCAGAGAATACCAGAAAGATATTTACATATGCTTTATTGACTATGCAAAGGCTTTTGACTGTGTGGATCATGACAAGCTATGGACAACATTACAGACAGTGAATACTCTGGAACACTTCATTGTGTTCATGATTAACCTATACATAGACCAAGAAGCACTTTTTGAAAAGAACAAAGGTACACTGAATGATTAAAATCAGGAAAGGTGTGCATCAGGGTTGTAGTCTTTCATCATACTTATTCAATCTGTGTGCTGAGTCAATATCTGAAAAGCTAGATTACATGAAGAAAAACGTGGCATCAATATTGAAGGAAGACTCATTAACACCCTGAGATATGCAGATGATACAACCTTGCTTGCTGAAATTGAAGATGACTTAAAATATATACTGATGAAGATCAAAGACCACAGTCTTCAGTATGGGTTGCTCCTCAAAGTAAAGAAAACAAAAATTCTCACCACTGGACCAATAAATAACATCCATATAAATGGAGAAAAGATTGAAGTTGTCAAAGACTTCATTTTGCTTAGATCCACTATCAACACTCATGGAAGCAGATGTCAAGAAATCAAATGATATGTTACATTAGGCAAATCTTCTGCACAACACCTCTTTAAAGTGTTCAAGAGCAAAAAAGTTGCTTTGAGGAATAGGGTGCACTTGACTCAAGTCATGGTATTTTCAATAGCTTCATATGCATGTGAAAGTTAGACTGAATAAAGAATCCCATAGAAGAATTGATGCATTTGAGTTATGGTGCTGAAAAATATTTAAAGTGCCATGGACTTCTAGAAGAGCAAACAAATTTGGGTAGGACTAAGTGAAGCCTGGTAGCGTAGTGGTTACGAATCGGGCTGCGAACCTTAAGGTCAGCGGTTCGAAACTACCAGCTGCTCCATGGGAGAAAGATGAGGCTTTCTACTCCTGTAAAGATTTACACCCTCGGAAACCCTATACAGGGTCGCTATGGGTCGGAACCGACTCGATGGCACATAACAACAACAACAAGTGAAGCCAGAGTGCTCCTTAGAAGCCAGATGGTGAGACTTTCTCTCTCATACTTAGTTCTTATTATAAGGAGGGACCTGTTCCTGGAGAAAGACATCATACTAGGTAAAGTAGAGGGCCAGCGACAAAGAGGAAGATCTTCAGTGGGATGGACTGGTATAGTGACAGCAGCAATGGGTGGGTTCAAGTGTAACCATGATTGTGAGGATAGTGTAGAACTAGGTAGTCTTTTGTTCTGTAGTGCATAAGGTGGCTATGAATTGGAACCAATTTGACGGCAACTAACAACAACAACAACAACAACAACTGGTGTGGCACTGTAAGGTAAGAGCTGGACTGCTAACCGCAAAGTCGGTTGTTCAAACCCACCAGCTGATCCTCAGAAACCCTGTACAGGTTTACTATGAGTGGGAACTGACTCGAGGGCATTTAACAACAACAACTTACTGAAAAAGCACAAGAAAATAACATACCAGTAGCATTTATACACCTACTGGCCATTTTTTTTTTTTCTTTTTTACACTCCATTCTCTACTAAAGGGAATCAGAACTTCTAAGAGAAATAAATTATTTCAGCACTAGTGCAGGAAAGGTACAAGATAAGCCTGGAACTTCTTATGACAGAAGTGAGGATGTAAACAGAGGAAACACGTCAAATGAACATAGGAATCAACTTGAACAATCTCCTACTAGCCAAATTTGGTGCAATTAGACCATCAAAATCAATATGTACAGTAATGTATTATAGCCTAGTGAATAAAATAAGAATCCATTACTTCATGCTGACATCAATAAATAAGTAAGTAAATGGAGCAGGTGATGTAATACTATAAACTGAATTTTAATTATAAAGAAAGAGTGATAGCTTTCGAAATAATAAGTGAATACTAAACCTAGTAGACAAATTTTGATGAATAGGATATGTATATGGTCACAGAATGTCTATCCATAAATTATTGTTGTTATGTGCCATTGAGTTGGTTCCGACTCATAGCAACTTTGCTTAGGGTTTCCAAGAAGCAGCAAATTACTTATCAATGAAAATTCATTGCCATAGCGTCAATTCTGACTCAGCACCCTATATAGGGTTTTCAAGGCTGTAATTCTTTACAGGAGCAGAAAGCTTCACCTTTATCCCATGGAATGGCTGGTGGGATTGAGCTACTGAGCTTGTGTTTACCTACAATAACAGTGAGGCTCCTACATATTAATTGTTGTTATTTTGTTGTTAAGTTTTGTGGAGTTGGTTCCTACTCATAGTGACCCCTTAAAGGGTTCCCAAGGAGCATCTAATGAGTTTGAACTGCCAGTATTACATTTAGCTGTCCAGTGCTTATCCTACAGCGCCACACCAGAATTTCACCTATCACTTAGAAGGAAAAAATAATGATTTACTATGGGGAAATCTGGTGGCATCATTTTGGTCAGTATCATTAATATTGATGCAAACTAAATCATGTGACTCATATATGATACACTGAAAATAATAAAATATTATTTAAGTGGCATTCCTGTCAAAAATGCATAACCTGAAACAAATCATGATGAAACACCAGATAAATTCCTATTGAGGAATTTTCTATGGAGTAACTGACCTGTTTCCTTCAAATATTTAAGGTAAAAAACATGATGTATTATTGAGCATCTGTTACAAATTTAAAGATATCAGAGAGGCAAGACAAATTAGAGTGCCATTTATGCTCCTTATTTGAATCGCAAAATAAAAATTATTATAAAGAATATTTTCCAATTTTGATTATTATGTTGTAAATAGTTAGGAAACTGAACTTGTTCTTAGGAACCCACGGCCATTGAGTTGATTCCACCTCAGGACAATTGTCTCAGGCTTTCCAAATTTGTAAATCCTTACGGAAACAGACTGCCACATTTCTCCTTGCAGGTTTGCTGATGGTTTTGAATTCACGACCTTTCCGTTAGCAGCTGAGTGCTTTAACTACTGCATCACCAGGGCTCCTTGGCTCTTTGGAAACACATTGTGAATTATTCATGGATTCAAACATATCAGCCACCCATCGGAAGCTCTATGCAGGGTCACTATGAGTCAGAACTGACTTGAGAACATTTAACAACAAGAAAAATTCATGATGTATCAATTTGAAGAAACTGCTCAGAAAAATACAAGTATAATTATAGAGAGAGTAAGTAAAAGGGGCCAAAATATATAAACAACGGACATGCCTGGGTATCAGTTTCATGGATATTCAAAAATCCTTGTACTATTCCCAAAAGCTTTTTATAGTAAATCATAAGAACTACACACAGGGGATTAAGGAGTCAAAAAAAAGAATAGCATAGAATGCTAGTGTACTTTGTTCCAGGGCCTTTGGATGGGAAAGAAGTTCTTTTTTTCCCTACAGAGGAAAAGTTCTGAAATGTACACAGGCCTCCATTGTACTTCATGAGAGAGTCTTATTCTGTCTTGTTTGATTGTAAGAACAGGGATAAAGAAGTTAGAATGAGGCTGCTTTTTCTTTTGCCTTAGGAAAAATATCATTTAATATTAGTGAATGATTTTGATGTATTTTTTATGAATGATAAAGAAACTTTCTCTAAAGTAGCTGAATATTTGTAAGCCTAGAGTTATTCAGAAGACTCAAAATACACTTGGCAGTTTGAGCACTGCCTATCATTAACTATACGAGATTTAAGTATTCTGTTTAGGGAGAGCAAGCTTCCTTTTGTTTGGATAGAAAAAAGCTTTGCTGGGAGTGAGATCCAGGACTTTTGTAACCTTTCCCTTGTCGGAATATTTCTTCTTCGATTCATTTCTATCCTGAGGTCCATAGGCGTCATATGATAAGTTACAGCATATTTTTTATTCACTAATAAACCCTGATTAGAATTAAAACCTTGACAATAGTATTTGTGACAATGGCACATTGGAAATGATTTGTGTATTTTAGATATACCCTCAGTTATTCTACGAAAAAATCCATAATAATAAATTATCCATTTGTCTCTGAATTTTCACTATTTGTTGGCAGTGGCATTGTTATGCCATCCAACTAGATATAAAATGGCTAGTACATAAACTTGTCATCAGAAGACATGCACATTTTCTTGCCATTAGCTTAGTAGTACCAAGTGTTCTACAAAACACTCTCACTCACATAGGTCTGCTTTCTTGTTGATTAAAACAAAAAAAAAATTAAGATAAAGCAATCAATTCTCGTGGTGCTGTGGGCTAATGCGTCAGACTGCACAGTCATTTGAACTACAAGCGGTGGTTCAAGATCACCAGCTGCTCCTTGGAAACCCTATACAGGGTCGCTATGGGTCAGAATCGACTCACTGGCACTTAGCAACAACAACAATCAATTCTCATTGGAATAGAAATGTGCTAGTATTAGACATCTGGTAGTCCCTGGGTGACACAAGCAGTTAAGAACTTGACTACTAGTTAAAAGGTTGACTGTTCAAGTGCACTCATGGGCACCTCTGAAAAGAAACATAGTGATCTGCTTCCAGAAGGTCACAGCCTTAGAAACGCACAGTCACTATTAATCATAATCAACTCAGTAGCAACAACATTGTTACTGTTGCTGTTAAGTGCCAAGGAGTTGTTTCTACCTCATAGCAACTTTGTATAGGGTTTCTAAGGAGAAGTCAGTGGGTTTGAACAGCTGACCTTGTGGTTAGCAGTCCAGTGCTTATCCTTCAGTGCCACACCAAGACTCATAGCAACAACATTGTTGTTAGTAAGTGCTGTTGAGTTGGTTTGTACCCATAGCGACCCTCTACCAGGTTCCCAAGGAGTAGCTTGTGAGTTTGAACTACCAACC
Organism: Chrysochloris asiatica; assembly: GCF_000296735.1. Taxonomy (NCBI): domain Eukaryota; kingdom Metazoa; phylum Chordata; class Mammalia; order Afrosoricida; family Chrysochloridae; genus Chrysochloris; species Chrysochloris asiatica. The sequence continues at coordinate 10,345,313 of NW_006408602.1, read as the reverse complement.
TTATGGTTCAAACTGACAGTGTGGTACAGCACATTATCCTGTAGTGCCACACCATTATAGATATCAACAACATTGTTGTTTTTGTTGTTATGTCCATGGAGTCAGTTCTGACTCACAGCGACCCTGTACGGGGTTTCTGAGGCTGTAAATCTTTACCGTAGCAGAGCGCCTCATCTTTCTCCCACAAAATAGCTGGTAGTTTCGAACTGCTGACCTTGTGGTTCGCAGCCTGATTCGTAACCACTACACTGCCAGAGCTCCTTTCAATAACATTAGACATCTATTAAATGACCCAATCTTTTATTATATCTTTGTTGTTTTTTAGTGCTTTATTGTGAATTATGTGATAGTTTACATAGGAGGACATCAGCTTCATATTGACCCCGTC
>NW_006408602.1:10328302-10342485 GCF_000296735.1 Chrysochloris asiatica | reverse complement strand
TGTGTGTGTGGGGGGGTGATGTACACAAAAACACTCAGGAATATATAATCATTTAAACAACCAAAGGGCACATTCTACAAACCTGTCTCCTAGCCACCAGCACACAGTCTTTCTCTCTCCATGAATCTAGATTCCTCAGCTGCTTTATCTCTCCATGCCATTATCTCTGCCTCCATTTCTGGTGTCGCTGCTCCTCTAGGGTCACACATTCTGCTTATGTTCTTCTCCCTTGATGGTCCTAGGGGCCTCTGTTCCTGGACTGTAAGATTAACTACTCCTCCTTTATGTTTCAAAACTTCTACCTTTATGGTTGTGACTATCACAATTAGTCATGATAACAATTATTCACTATTGAATCATTAGAATCGTATCCCCATCTCCTTTCACCAGACCTATCTAGACAAGATGATAATTATTCAGTCATGATTCTACCTTCCCCTGCACACTCTGAAACTAAACTCCCTCTTGAAATCTTATAAGTTAGTCACTTTGTGCTTTTACAGCCTCGCCATTTGGGTAGCCAATGTCTAATTTTTTTATCCCTATCAACCCTGCATACAGATGGTTGTGTAGATCTTTCTAAAAGAAATTATTCATACAAGTACTTAGAACAATGTCTAGTACATAATTATTGTTCAATAAAGATGAGTAAAAGAACCATGGACTGGCAGAAGATCAAACAAATCTGTGTTTGAAGAAGTACAACCAGAATGTTTCTTAGAGTCCAAGATGATCAGACTTCATCTCTCATACTTTGGGACATATTATCAGGAGGGACCGTCCCTAGAGAAGGACATCATACTTGGTCAAGTGGAGGGCCAGCCAAAAAGAGGGATACTTCCAATGAGATGGATTGGCACAGTTGCAGTAGCAATGGGTTCTAGCAGAGCAGCAATTGTGAGGATGGTACAAGACCCAGTGGTGTTTTGTTCTGTTGTGCAGAGGGTTACAATGGGTCAAAGCCAATTTGACAGCATCAAACAACCACAAATATATAGAGATTATTTTATGCTATACAATTACAAATTAAGAATGGCATATTGAACACGTGTTTATCAACTCAGAGGTAAAAATACATGATATCTTAGAAAATGTTGAGTAAATAAAGCAATAAAAACATTTACTAGCATGGATAGAACTCCAGCTTAGTAGCATGCAGTAGGGATGTTGATGAAAAGTTAGCTGTTTTTATATCACTAGATCCTACAGAGCAAGAGCAAGGCACAGGACTTGGAAGGAATTGGTATAGAGAAAGTCAGAAAGTTACAGAGAAGAAAGCAGATATCAAATAGGGAATAGGAGTTGGCTGAAAGTTGATGATCAGGGTCCTCAATTTCCCTATCTAACTCCACACATTGCATACAAATAGTGAGGTATCCCAAACATAGTGAGACATCCCAAACATCATAAACAACCAGTTACCATAGAGTGGACCGTGACTCATGGTGCCCTCATATGTCAGAGTAGAGCTGTGCTCAATAGGTTTTTCAATGGCTGATTTGTCAGGAGTACTTCATTCAGGTATTTCTTCCTAGGCATCCTCTGGATGGACTCATTTTGTTTAGCAGTCAAGCTTGTTAACAGTTTGCACCATCCAGGGACTCCAGGAGTAGTGATAGAATATTTGGAACTATTGACTATATGAAGATAAGATCTTTGAGATGTGAGGCTACAGTGAAGTGAATTGCTTGGTGTGACTCTTCTAGTCCTAGTCTTTGTAATTCCTACCAAATAACCATTTCCTGACAGGTCAGGGCAAGACAAGGCAGAGAAACATGCTGATAGGATTATATGGTTTAGTTGTGAGAGATTGTTAGCAGAGTTCATTGTGATTGTAAAAACTTGGAAATCATTTCTGCTGGGTATAAAATGAGCCCTCTCAGAAGCAGGAAGGGGGCGTTAACCACCATCAACAAAAAAAAGATCCAAGGGTGGAGCTTGTGGTCTTTAGACCAAGAGATCTCTGCATGCTGAACCTACTCAATCCAGAAGACACAGAGTCAATAACCAGAACACAAGACAGAGCAGCGGGCTTCCTGACTCACTGCTAATTAGGGAGTTAGGTTTGCTGACTCACAGAGCTAGAGCTGAGTGTGGAGTGCCCTTTGGGCATTTATTAGCAATGCTAAAAGAGCTTTGTAACATTGCCCAAGTAGTACAAAGATCAGGCCAAGGGCCAGAGAGAGGCCAGTTTTAGGACACAGTAGAGAAGATGCTAGCTTATCAAAGAGCTGTCTCCTAAACATTTCTAATCCTGAACCTGTTAACTCTCCTAATAACTTCCATAATATATACCATAATTGTGAGTGTTGTCTGTGGGTATTGTGTGGCCATTGTAATGAATTATTGAACAAAGCTGAGAAGTAGACAATGCTATAGGAGAGATAGTTGGTACCAGAATGGGTAAGAAAGTTTTGAGGGTGGAGGCATGTCTGACTTCAGCCTCAGAATGCAGCCTTTGATTGATGGTGAAATTGATTCTTCTTCCCCTTTGTGAATCAGAGCAGGTCAGATACCTCCCTCCCCTCATGTAATTTGTTTTACAACAGTACACAATAAAGCAAGAATGGGAAACAAGGTTGAAAAGAATTAGTAAACCACTCTATACAAAACAGACTGCACCATCCTACATAGATTACTGTAAACCAATAGTCAGGTCCCATGTAGAAAATTATTAAAAAACAAAACAACTTTTTCTGGAGAAATGAAAAGATACCAGATAGATCTCCCTACATCAACATTTGAGGGCTGGGTAAGCAGCCACCATTCAGATCAAATTCACAAGAGTGAAATATTCCTTGCAAGCTCTGATGATAACAGAACTTCAAATCAATTTACTTAGTGGTTACAAATTAGGCTGCGAACCGCAAGGTCAGCAGTTTGAAACTACCAGTGGATCCGCGGGAGAAAGATGAGGCTTTCTGCTTCCGTAAAGATTTACAGCTTCAGAAACCCTGTTCAGAGTCGCTATGGGTCAGAACCAACTCGACAGCACTTAACAACAATAACAATAATTAAAGATGGCCATGAAGGATCATGCAACATATGCACAAATTCACCAAAGTACAAAAGAGGCCAAGTAAGCAATTTATTTTTTAAATTTTTTTTAAATAAATTCAATGGAAGGGTCATGCAGGAAATGTAAAAACATTTCAAAATTGAAACCAAAATGCAAGTTAACATATCAGGAAGATAGAAGAAAGTTTTTGCATCCATAAAACTAGATGATATGTAGAAGGAAGAACTCTTGGATAATTAAAATATCAAAGTTGAAACCAAAATTTCTCAGGAAATGCTGAAATAAAATGTCAAAATATAGAAAAATGTGAGGTAAAAACTGAAACTAAGAGCATTAAACTAAGAGCTTTCATTAATATGAGTTCCAGAAAATACCAGAAAGAACTCCAAAAGTACCAGCCCAATTGAGGACAGAAAGAAAGAAAGTACACAAAACAAAGCACGTTGGCATACATTTTAGAATATTATAGTAAAAGAAATAATTCAAACAATTTTAAAAAATAGATGAAGTCCAAAGAAACTTGAATCAGAATGATACCAGTCATTTCAGCACTAGCACCTGCTGCTTGAATACCAAAGAAAATATTCGTTTTCACATAGAAATTTTGCTGAAGGGTGAGAGTTAATTCTATTTTCAGACATGCGAATATTCAAAAATTTTTCTTAGGCAGCTATTGAAAAGGTATACAGACTGAACCAAAATTCTACACATGTGTTAATTAGTGCCAGAGTTTGTCAAATAAAGTCTTCCTTAATATTTAAATAATAGCTCATCTATGATAGTAAGAGAGAAAGAAGAAACAAGACATAAAGATTTAAATATTTAAAAGTACAAGGTAATCAATATAGAAAATAGAAAGGGATACAGTGATGTTGAAAGGCATAGGAGCAAGGAAAGAGTTGTACAGGTAATGAGCATATGTCTATTAGAGAAAATTCATAGACACGTTTGAAACTGATACTGTAAAGTAGTTATTTAAACACAGCTTTTAGGTTTCTATAGGTTACTGTGGCATCGTGAATGATTTAATATTTGGTGTGGCACTGTGGGTTAATGCACTGGACTACAAACTCGGTGTGAACTGCAAGGTGGTTCAAGCTCACCAGCTCCTCCACAGAAACCCTATTCAAGGTTGCTATAGGCTAGAACTGACTCTACGTCACTTAACAACAACAAATAACAATAGTTTGTAATTTCCACCAATCAACATTTTTGCCATGAGAAAGTGGGAGACGATACTGATGGGATGACACGATTCAGCTGTGAATGCTAAGAGTTCTTTTTAATTGTAAGAACTTTAAACTCTAGCATGGGTATAAAATGAACCATCTCAGAAGCTAGAGCAAGGACTATCACTACCATCAAAGAAGAACCAGAAGTGGAGCATGTCCTTTGACCTTCAAGATCCCTGCACATCGATACTTCTTGATGGAGCAGTGGAAAGCTGTGATACTAGAGGAGTGGCAGAGCAGCCGCAGCAACAGAACTAAAAGCCAAAGCATGAGACAGAGCAGTGGGCTTCCCAACCCATGGAGCAAATACAGCTGAATGACTTTGGACAGGAAGCTTGCTTATGAGTGTGGTGCCTCCAGACACTCAAGAAAGAGACCTAGGGAACTAGAGCTGAGTGTCTTCAGGCTGAGGCTTATGGGTTAGTGGTGTGCCCTGTGGACATTTTTCAGCAACTGACTGGAATAACTGTGCTCAGAGCATTTTTGGACTCTATACGTAACCTGTTAATTTCCCTAATAAATCCCATAACTGTGAGCATATTGTTTGAGTTCTGGGTTTCCATTTGTAATATATTATCAAACCCAACTGAGGAATAAAGAGGGCTATGGGAGGTATGGTTTGTTGTCATATTTTTACAGTGACCACCAGCCTCTGCAGTTTCTAAAAATAAAAAGTAATTCTCCATGGGAGCATAATTGGTGATGGGGAGGTATAGACAGAGAACTATTGTTTGTGGTTTTTTTAAAAATTATAAACACTTTTATATTATCTGATTTTTCACCATGTATACATACAATAGGACAAAATTGAAATATTTTTAAATGCATGGATGTTTGCCAATTCATTATTGTTTATTTTTAGAAACAAAGTATATTCATAACATAATAATACTGAATGACACTTTGCTTTTAATTCTTTAATAAAAGATAAAAGTCAAAAGAATATTTTTTGGTACTTTCCTGAAATTTGTGAAATGGCATGGTGGAGTTCAATTAAGGCTAGAATTAGGAAAAAATTGTCTCCACACCCAGTTTTTTCTGTGTCACCCTTAAAAACTGTGAAGTATTCAGAAATTTGAAACAAGTACCTAACAACAACCATTACCTTGACCCCTTAGAAAAAACTTGAACTCTTCCTATAGTTGGGGTTTCAGTATATAATAATAAACCTGAAGAAATGGTCACTTCTCTACCTTTCCATGGAAGTCAAATTCTAAAAGAAAACAAGTAGATCAAGAGATAATTTTAGAAAATAGCAGTGAGGTGACAGAGGGTGTACATTTCAGTACCAAAACAAATATCAACAGAGGCAGTAACTATCAAGACAATGCTCAACACCAAGACAAAAATTAAGGGGCAGTAGAGGCTGCAGGTGGAGTTGTTCACTAGGATCCCTAGCCCCCAAACCAGGCAAATTCACTTCTGAAAGAGCAGGGCATATAAGAGGATAATGTTTCCCCATCAGTTAAAGACATATGTGGGCACAGCAGAAGAATTACTATAAATATTCAGAAAGCTGTCACAAAGCTTCTGACACTAAGGCCAGTTCCACCCCATGGATAGGTCTAGTAGAGCATGAGTAGGGATATCTCAGCCATTTATCTTTTCGTCTTCAGGAAGCACAGATCCTTAGCTGAGCAAAGCATGGCAGAAATTCTAATCCTGATTATAAAACCATAATTTCCTTCCACACTATAGTGAATCTCTTTCGGAAAATCTGAGGCCCAGAAATAGGGTATGTTGAAAGCCCACCAGTCAGTTAGATGAAATTACTCTTTCATTGAACCTAGACACAAACTGCTAATGCAAGTCTTCCTGAAAATTTTCAAATACATAATATCTAAGTCACAATGGCAGTAGATAAGGGGGATTTTTACATCTGCTGTCTAAGATTATCGTTCACAATATTCCTGAAACCATTCTCTCAATAGTCATCTGATAGAATTTTGAGAACCCAGGCTGGATGAGAATTTCCAAAGCTCTTTGCTATTATCAGCCAAACTACAAATGTCCTCAGAAACATTCTTTATTCTGAAGAGTAACATACCCTAATGGTTGTTGTCTGTAAATATCAAACTTATTGAGAAGGAAATATATCATCAAGGACAGCAACAGTGTCTTTACATCATACATTGCATCATACTTTCTCCAGATTATCTTCACACACATACATACCATTCACAACATCTTGGAACAGCTGCAGGAATCGGAGGCATAAGACAATACTATAATTGAATCTTAAATATAAAACAGGACAAGACACAAAATAATGAGGTACATATTATGTTATTCATGAATCCAAGTTCTGTTGGCGCTGTAACAGTATAAATATCATACATCTTTAAACCCAAGATCTTTCAGAGAGACCATGAAAATAGTATATACTGTACTCCCCTAATTGTAATTACTCTGGTCTGAGTAACCTATGAGGAGGAGCAGGTTATCTTGCAAAATGCTGCACTCTAAGATACAGGTCTTTGTCTGGCTGATCATTGATACAAACCTTCTGCCCTGTTTTTATATTACACTTATGTTGTTTTTGTCCTATTTCTAATAGCATTTGTACAGTTTCCAGTTTAAACCCTGATTTTTTAAGGAGATTATCCATTATCTCTCATTCTATCCTTCTTTGTCTCTGTCTCCCTGGTCTATCTCTGGATAATGATCTCTGCCTACATGCTTTATGTGAGACAATGCTTCCCCTGTACTCTTCTACTCACTCTCCTTTGACCTCTGCATGATTAGGTCATCTAGCTGTGTCCAAGTCTGCTATAATAGTTCTCTCTGGCTGCATAACAGATACTCTCAGAGTTAATGTCTTATACCAACAGTAATAATTATCACACAGTTCCTCTGCACCAAAAGTCTAGGCATGACTTCACTATATGCTCTGACTCTGGACATCTTTCAAGGCTGCAATTAGGATCAAGTGGGAAGGATCTGTTTAGAAGCTCATTCATGTGGTTGGTAACAGCACTTTGTATTTCACAGCCTGTTGAACTGAACTTCAGTTCCTCATGATCTTTTGGCTCTATGGAACTCTCCATAGAGCATCTCATAACAAGACAGCTTACTTCATTATAGTGAGCAAACTATAGAGCAAGACAAGGAAGAGTGCCAGCAAGGTAGTCACTGTCCTTTGTAATCAAATCATGGAAGTGATTGCCCATTAATCTTGTTTATGTTTATTAGAAATAAACCACTGTCTCTAGTCATGCTAAAAGAGGTGGAATTACACAAAGGTGTAATACCAGAAGGTGGAGATTATTGGAGGTCATTTCAGAGACTGCCTACCTCACATGATTAAAGAGAAGTGTTTCTGGAGGTTGCAGGAGAAGGCAAAAGGTTGGGAGTCATGTTGTCAGAAGCTGTCTACCACTCTGGCATTTTGACTTTCCCACTCTGGATCCACAGCTGGACTTTTGTATCTCTTTTGATCTAACACATCAGACTCTCACTTTGTCTTTACCATAAGGTTCTATATTTTTGGTTTTAATGATTTTTCCAATCAATTCATTTCTGTCCTGTCTAATAGGAATAAAAAACATTTTAGCTTGCTTAGTTACATATTGAAAAGCGTTTTTTTCTGTAGTGAGCTGGGTTTCAGGAAGAGATATGGCTAAAATATCTTTTGATCAGAAAAGCACTGGTGAGAAAAGCACAAGCATCCAATTAGTGCAGAATCATTGCAATCAGGAGAGTTTCAAGCATTAAATGATGAGTTTTTCACTTACAGCTATATTCACCAAATCAGACACTGTAGAATTAGGGTTTTATTTGAAAACTCAAACGTGTTTTCATTTAGCTTTTGAGTACATTTAGTAAATTTCCCATATAGTCATGAGCCATATAACGTCCATTTGAGTAATGTCCAACCACATGTACGTCCATGGTCCCATAAGGTTATAATAGAATTCAGAAATCCGTCTAGAAGGTAGCAGGCACAACAGCTACCCAAATACAACACATGGACCTTATGTGTCTTATATGCAAAGCAATTGTGCTGCCAGATATATAATGGTACAGTACATACATAACCTACATTTAATATGTCTTGATAGTATTAATAACTTGACTATGTTACTGGCTTCTGTATGTACTGTACTACCTATCATTTTAATATGAATTTTCCCCAATTACAAATAAGAAGGTTATGATATATATACTTCGACTTAAAGATAACAACATCCAGTGTCACGTATAGCAATGTCTCTGGAGTGTTTTAACTTCATCTCTCAATTTTATTTTCTTTCAAACGTATTACCATGAATTAAGTAGCAAGTGAGTCAAAGGAGAAGCAACAATTTGAAAGTGAAACGAAGGTTATTAAACCAGAAAATAAGTGAATGCTATCACTCACAATTTAGACATGCTTGTCTGCTAAGTATATAATATGGTGTTTGCCTAACATCCAAATCATATAGCACCCTATTTCACAGAAGGTGATATTATGGAAGTTAACCAATACATGCTTGTACAGGTATCCCCACTTTTCAAAAGTTCATTTTATATTCACTTTTTTTTTTTTTTTTAACAAAAGACCTGTTTTCGATAATCAAAGAAATCCAAAGAGGATTTTCACTTTTATGGAAAAAAGGCAAAAAATGAAACTAGTGTTTAGCCTTTATTTTGCAGTGAGCAATTAAAAAGGCAGTGTGTACACTGAGTATGTTGTTGTTGTTAAGCACCGTCGAGTCAATTCCGACGCATAGTGACCCTGTATAGGGTTTCCGAGGAGCAGCTGGTGAACTTGGACCCTGTGTATAGAGAATGGCAAAATTCTGACCTGAGAATTAGACTAAACATCTCAGCATCAAGTTGTCATAACTTTGAACTCTGTGAACACTGGAGATTATCTTAGTTTTTATGTGTTATTTGATAAGATTTGGTAAGTTCAGTTTTGGATCTAGGAATGCTCAATTTTTTTTCCATAGAAATTCATGGTAATTGTTTCTTTGATTTAAACCATTTCAGCTTATGAAAGGTTTTATAGGAATGTTCTAATTTTGGATAAGGGAGGAAGCTGCGTTTGATATTGGATTGCTGTAATCATAGAGATTTGTGAGAGTTGTACATTTCAAATGTGAAAATATCACATTTATTTTGAATATAACCATAGAAACTGTGTTAATATCAGGTCTCTTTGCTTATTAAGGTCGGGCTGTGACTGTGGTTGCTATGGTTGTATTTGGTGGCTTCATTGACTGCATAACAATTAGCACAGTTTCCTGAACGCTGATTTTCCTGGTAACCAGGGACTGAAGTGAATTTGGGTCTAACCATCCTGTGTACTTTCATCTGGCACTTCTTCCAGAGCCACAGTGATAGCAACACACAAAATCAATCCGCAGGAAATATTTATGTTAGATATGGATTTTCCAGCAAATAGTTTATAAAAGCATCTTTCATGTAGTTAATGACTAGAAGGGAAAGGTGTACTGTCTGCCCCTATTTAAGAAGATAACTCAGCATAGTGTTGATTTAATCACATTAAGAAAGCCAGCAGGCTCAAAGCAGGTTGAGATACAAATTGTGACTCAGATGGGGAAACAAATAGGAAGAACGAAGGACTGGTTACTTTATTCTTTCTTGTACCTTTCCCCCACTACCTCACCATAGTGTATTACATTCGAGTGCCTTTTCATTTAGATAAAGGTATTTAAGTGACAGCTGATGAACAGTGAGTTTGTATTCATTTGCACTTTCTCATAGATTTGGATTACATACAGATGAAAAATAGACCATGTGGCTTTTGAACAAAATGAATGGCTGCAAGCCCTTAAAAACTCTAGTGGAAATGCTGGCGTGCTAAAAGGTTAATTAAAATTTGACTCTGCGCGATGGATACTTTTATTTATAGAACCTTCAGCTGATTTTCAACAGCCATGTTTTCTTCTAATTAAAATAATACGAACAGCTAATAGCAATCAGCTTAAAGAACTGAATATTTTAGTGAAAGGGATGATTCATAGGTCTTTTAATAACCATTTTACAGTAGATGTCTCCACTAAAGAGCACATAAAACATTTGCATTCAGCCATTGTCTGGTTCAAATGTCAGGAAATACTAAGTTGAAGAAAATGAGGAGCGAATTATTTAAAGCTGTCTAAAATAAGTCACTGATATTATTATGTAAATTTGATATTTCCCTAAAGGTTCTGAAATGATTCCCTGACATGGCATAACTCATAAGCTTGGTGAAAGTAGACTATTAGAAGCATAAAAGTATGTAATATATATAACATACAAAAGCAAATAAATGATATTTAAGAGAAACAAAAGCTTTCTATGAAAGTAGTCTCATCTATATATTCATATGCATATTGACACAACCTTGCTTCCTGAAAGTGAAGAGGACTTAAAGCACTTACTGATGAAGATTGAAGACTGAAGCCTTCAGTATGGATTAAACTCAACTTAAGGAAAACAAAAATTCTCACAACTGAACCAATAAGCAACATCACAATCAACAGTGAAAAGATTGAAGTTGTCAAATATTTTATTTTACTTGAATCCACAATCAGTGCTCATGGAACCAGTAGTCAAAAAATCAAACAACTTATTGCGGAGAGAAAATCTGCTGCAAAAGACCTTTTTAAAGTATTAAAAAGCAAAGACGTTACTTGAAGGACTAAGGTAAGCCTGACCCAAGCTATGGTATTTTCAATGATTTCATATGCATTTGAAAGCTGCATATTAATAAGGAAGGTCAGAAAAGAACTGATGCATTTGAAGTATGATATTGGTAAATCCCTAGAAACAATAATGGCAAGTGTTCATTTCATGTACTTTAAACATGCTATCAAGAAGGACCTGGTGTGACTCTGTGGGTTAGTGTGCTGGACTACAAGTTAGCTTGAACATCAAGGTTGATGGTTCAAATTCACCAGCTGCTCCTTGGAAACCCTACACAGGGTCACTATGGGTCAGAACCTACTTGAAGGAACTCAACAACAATAACATCAAGAAGAATGAGTTCCAGGAGAAGGACATCATGCTTGGCAAAGTAGAGACCTTCATTTGCTGATGGAGCACAACTCAAAATGCAGAGAGACAGCTGTAAACATCCATTAATATCGGAATATGGAATGTACAAGGTATAAACCTAGGAAAATTGGAAGTTGTAAAAAATGAAGTGGAATGCACAAACATCGATATCCTACACATTAGTGAGCTGAAATAGATTGGCATTGGCCATTTTTAATCTGACAATCACATGGTTTGTTATGCCAGAAATGACAAATTGCTGACAATCACATGGTTTGTTATGCCAGGAATGACAAGTTGCAGATGAATGGCATCACATTCATCATCAAAAAGAACCTATCAAGATCTGTCTTGAAGCATAACGCTGTCTGTGATAGGATAATATCCATATAGCTATAAAGACCAGTTAATACCACTATTAATCAAATTTACTCACCAACTACCAAAGTTGTTGTTGTTGTTGTTAAGTGCCGTCGAGTCGGTTCCGACCCATAGCGACCCTGTACAGGGTTTCCGAGGGTGTAAATCCTTACGGGAGTAGAAAGCCTCATCTTTCTCCCGCAGAGCTGCTGGTAGTTTCGAACCGCTGACCTTAAGGTTCGCAGCCCGATTCGTAACCACTACGCTACCAGAGCTCCTAACCACTAAAGTTAGTGATAATGAAATTGAAGAATTCTACAATGTGGCACTGTGGGTTAATGCACTGGATTGAAAAATCAATTTGAACTGCAAGATCAGTGGTTCAAGCTCACCAGCTGATCCTTGGAAACCCTAAACAGGGTGGCTATGGGTCAGAACTGACTTAATGGCACTTAACAACAACAACCAACTTCTTCAGTCTGAAATTGATCAAACATGCAATCAACATGTATTGATAATTACTGGTGATTGGGATGCAAAGATTGGAAACAAAAAGGAAGGGTAAGTAGTTAGAAAATATGGCTAGAAACGGTGCTGGAGATCACATGACAGAATTTTGCAAGACCAATGACTTCTTCATTGCAAATATCTTTTGTTTTTATAGCTTTTATTGTGAATGGGGTGAGTGAAGGTTTACAGGGCAGATCATCAGTTATACAATCAACAAGTCATTGCAATGATTACAATCCTCTCCATGCACCATCAGCTAACAGTATTTATCTCTATTACTTTTTTATTTTTTTAGTACACATATACGACATTGAAAATATATATTCATTTAAATGTCCAAAGGGCACATTTTGCAAGCCAGCCTCTAGCAAACCATCCAAACTAGATCAAGTGGGTACTATCTGAAAGTTTGGGAGGTCTCACGTGCCTACCCGACTTCAGACTACTTGGACATTTTACTCTTTTTTTTTGTTTTTTGTTTTTGGTATTTTGAGCTACTACATCCATAAGTATAAGTCCAGTTCATCAAATTGTAGCAAGTTATGCTTGCTTCCTTTCTCTCCCCCTACTGGATCTCTGGTCATCAAGCCATCTAAGCTAGGTCAAATGGGTACTATCTCCCCGAACTTCATATCAGCTGGATGCTTCACTCTCAGCTAGCTTCTCCATGGCTAGGTCAGTGTTCATGGGCTCAGGATTTCCCAAGTCTCCCCAAATGTTGGACCAACCAGCCCTTCCTCTTTTCTCTCTCATCTCAAGGTCGACAGGAGTCTATAGAATGTGGTTGAATTTAGCCCTTATCTTTATTACTGCCTTTCCCCCATTTCCACTCACATGTAGACCAACATGTTCACCAGCAAGCTTGCATGCCTGCTGTGGGTTTTCTTTGAGTTTCAGTCTTGGAGGGGCAATTCACTCTTAACTCCATCCCCCAGTGGCTAGGACTATATACTTGGACCTAGTTCACATATCTCCCTGAACTCCAAACCAGCCAACCTTTCCTCTTCTCTCTCTCATCTCAAGGTCATTAGGTGTCTATGAAGCATAGCCAAACTCAGCCCATGTCTTCATTGCTGCATTTCCCCCACTTCCATTCACAAGTTGACCGGGATGGTCACCAGTGAGTATATAGAAAGGGGTTTACCCTCATTGGCTGCGGTTTATTGCCTTGATGGTTCCAAGGCACACATTCTGTTCCTCTAGCTGTTCTAGGTTGGTCTGCATGTCTTTTCAACTGGAAATATCCTACTTCCAAAGGTTCGGAGTGGGGCTCAGAATTCTACTTCAAGTTCCCTATTCCTCAAAGGCTTAACAAGAAGCCTATTTCCCTGGGCACATTCTAGTCCCCTTTTAGGTAATCCTAACAGTTAAAGCATATTATGGATTTAAAAGCACTCTGTAATCATATTTCTAATATTCCTTTCTTCCCCACTTATATGTCTATATTACACAGTAGACAGGCAAAACCAAAAACCACAAAACAGTCAATCACCTTAACATTATTTCTCCTTTTTTATCCATTCAGGCTATGTCTTTTTTTTATTGTGACTCAAATGACAGTTTACATGGGAGAACATCAGTTTTGCACTCAACCTACCATATTGTGTTTCATTGTAATGATTATAATCCCCTTCATGTATCATCAGTTAACAATTTTTGCTTCTATTCCCTCTAGGTTATTTGTTGTTGTTGTTGTTATTATTTTGATGCCCACAAAAACACACAGGAATACATAATTGTTTAAACAAACAAAGGATACATTCTGCAAGCCAGCCTCCTGGCCACCAACACACAGCCTTTCTCTTTCCATAAGCCTAGAATCCTCAGCTGTTCTTTCTATGCCATCACCTCTGCCTCCATCTCTAGTGTCACTGCTTCTCTGGTTAGGGTCCCATGTTGCATCTCATGCTTTTCTCTCTTGATGGTCCTAGAATTAATCTTACTCTGTTCCTGGACTGTAAGATTAACTACTCCCGTCCCCCCCCCCTTTTTTATACAACTTCTACCTTTACAGTTGTGTCAGACACAATTAGGTATGGTAACAATTCCTCACTATTGAATCAAATGAATCCTAT
>NW_006408602.1:10323553-10326682 GCF_000296735.1 Chrysochloris asiatica | reverse complement strand
AAAAAAAAAAAAAAAAAAGACTATACACATGGACCTCACCAGATGGAATACACAGATATCAAATTGACTTAACCTGTGAAATAGATAGTATAAAAGCTCCATATCATTGACCAAAAATAGACAAGGGGCAGACTGTGGAACAGAAAACCAATTGCTCACATGCAAGTTCAGGGAGAAGATGAGGAAAATTAAAACAAGTCCACAAGAGCCAAAATATGACCTTGAATACATCCCGCCTGAATTTAGAGATCATCTCAAGAACAGATTTGGTGAATTTGACACTAATGAGCGGGGACCAGAAGAGTTGTGGAACAACATAAAAAGTACCATATGGGAAGAAAGGAAAAGGTCATTAAGAAAACAAGAAAGAAGGAGACCAAAATGAATGTCAAAAGAGACTCTGAAAATTGCTCTGAAGCATAGAGATGCTAAAATAAATGGAAGAAATTAGGAGATTAAAGAGATGAACAGAAAGTTTTGTAGGGCTACTTGATGTCATTAATATGCCATGCAAGCAAAATTTTACTAAAGATAATTCAAAAAGGGCTGCAACCATTGACAGATAACATCCAGAAGTTCAGGTCGGATTCAGAAGAGGACATGGCATGAGATATATCATTGCTGATATCAGATGGATCTTGGCTGAAAGCGGAGAATTCCAGAAAGATGTTTACCTGTGCTTTATAGACTATGATTGTGTGGATCAAGACAAGCTATAGACAACATTGAAGAGAATGAGCATTCTGGGACATTTAATTGTGCTCATGGGGAACCTTTACATAGACCAAGAGACAGTTGTCCAAACAGAACAAGAGAACCCCGAATGGTTTAAAATTAAGGAAGGTGGGGCCAGGGTTGTATTCTTTCAACATTCTTATTCAGTTTGTATGCTGAACAAACAATTTGAGATTCAGGATCTGGATTATATGAAGAAAAATGTGGCATCAGGTTGGAGGAAGAGTCATTAACAACCTGCAATATACAGAGGATATAACCTTGCTTGCTGAAAGTGAAGATGACTTAAAATACTTACTGATGAAAATCAAAGACCACAGCCTTCAGTATGGTTTGTGTCTTAATATAAAGAAAACAAAATTCCTCACAAGTGGAACAATAAATAACATCTATATAAATGGAGATAAGATTGAAGTTGTCAAAAATTTTGCTTTCCTCACATCAAGCATCAACAATTAGGAAAGCAGTAGTCAAGAAATCAGATAACAGATTGCATTAGTCAAATCTGCTGAGCAAGACCTCTTTAAAGTGTTTAGGAGCGAAGATGTTAGTTTGAACACTAAGGTGGTCTTTCCCCAAGCCATGGTATTTTCAGTAACTCACATACATGTAAAAGTTGGGCTGTGACTAAGGCAGACCAGAGAAGAATTGATGCATTTGAGCTATGGTGTTAAAATAGAATATGAAAAGTCTCATGGACTACCAAAAGAACAAACCAATCTGTGTTGGAATATGTACAACCAGAATGCTCCCTAGAAACCAGGATGGCCATACTTCCTCTCTCATACTTCAGACATATTGTCAGAAGAGACCAGTTCCTGGAGAAGCATATCATGTTTGGTTAAATGGAGGGTCAGAGAAAAAGAGGAAGACTCCCCAAGGAGAGATGGATTGGCACAGTAGCTGCAGCAATATGCTCAAATGTGGCAATGATTGTGAAGTTGGGGCAGCACTGTTGTGTATAGGGTTGCTATGTGTAGGTACTGACTCAATTGCACCTAACAACAACAAATTTCACCTCCTGGAATGAATATTATACATCACCATCTATGAAGTTAAAAATGCCCAATGGTTTGGTTCTGGCCAATGGAATGCAAGTAGAAAAATGTATGTAACTCCTGTGAAGTGTCCTTCCACTCCTCTTTTCCTCCTGTTGACTGGAATGTAGATTTAAGTCTTCTGCCAGAGCAGCCTGTTAGAAAATGGGTGGCTTGTAACACTGAGCAATAAAATAAATGGAACCTCAGTAACTAAAATGATCTAGATTGCTCTACCAACCAACTCTTGTACATAAGAGCAGTCCACTTTTTCAGTCCCCTGCTAGATGACTTTGTTTTGCTGCCACTTCCAGCAGAACCAAATCCTAATGAATATACTTTCTAAGATTTAAATGTATGTTAGACAAGCAAGTCAAGCAACAGCTCCAATTTAAAGTACATTTCTTTATTAGCCCGAACATACAGTTTACATGTAGAGACATATTTACACAAGACCAATAAATAATTTTCAAACTTTCACATGTATTGGAATCACCTGGAGTGCTTATTAAAACAGTTCACTCAACCAAACTTCCAAAGACCTGATTCAGTAGGTCAGGGTGGGGCTGAGAATTAGCATTTCTAACAATCTCCCAGGTGATGCTGAACTGTCAATCTGGAGAACACACACTGACTCTCACTACCCCAAATACACCTCTACTTCTAAAACATGAATTTTCTGTAAGACCAACAGCAAGAAACAAATGTCCCTTATCTGATCATCAGAATATCCTAATTTCTAAATGCCATTCAATGTCACTTCTAACTTCCTGGAATATCTTACATTCATCTAACAAGCTCCATGAATTCATTATTTGAAATTAACTACAATTTACGAAGGAGTCCTGGTATGTATGGCACTGTAGAATAAAGCACTGGACCACAAGGTCGGTTTGAACCACAAGGTGGGCATTTCAACTCTCCAGTTGCTCCTTGGAAACCCTGTACAGGGTCACTATGAGTCGGAACTGACTCAATGGCACTTAACAACAACTTATGGAAATCAATAATGAATGGAATATAATAATACAATGATGAATTTAGTACACATTTAATATAAATGATTCACCTCAAGGTCTACTTCAGAAATCAGTCCAGTGCTTATCCTACAGTGGCACACCATGACTCTTTAGTCCAACCTAGAAGGTCTTATTAAAATTGGGGAATCTAGACCAGCCTACACAGTTTTGGGTTTGATTACCTAAACTTAGGTGGTTGTATGGCATAGAGTCAGTTACAACTCATAATGATCCCAAGCCTGTAGATCTTTACAAGAGCAGAAATCCACATTGTTCTCCTTTAGAGTAACTGGCAGTCTCGAACTGCTAACCTGTGGTTAGCAACCCAACTCATAATC
>NW_006408602.1:10299545-10319608 GCF_000296735.1 Chrysochloris asiatica | reverse complement strand
TGCATCATTCAATAACTTGCCCAGAGAGTCTTTCAATAATGAAAGATTTTTGAAGTTTTTCTTCAGTTCCCCCAGCTTGATAAATGCTGAGTGTGTTCTTCCTTTTTGGTTTTCTGACTCTAGATCTTTGTACATTTTGTTCTAATATTTGGCTTTATCTTCTTGAGCTGATCTTTGAAATTTTCTGTTCAGCTCTTGTACCTGCTCATTTCTTCCATTTGCTTTAGCATCTCTTTGCTGGAGAGCAAGTTTCAGTGTCTCTTCTGACGTACATTTTGACTGTTTCTTTCTTTTTTGTCTTCTTAATAACTTTTTGCTTTCCTCATTATGATGTTCTTGATGTCATCCCACAACTCTTCTGGTCTTTGGTCTTTAGTGCTTAATGTATCAAATCTGTTCTTCTGATTATCTCTAAATTCAGGTGGGATATATTCAAGGTCATATTTTGGCTCTCGTGGACTTGTTTTCATTTTCTTCAGCGTCAGTTTGAATTTCCATATAAGTAATTGATGGTCTGTTCCATAGTCTGCCCCTGGCCTTGTTTTGACTGATGATACAATAGTGAATAATTGCTATCAGGACTGACTGTAAGAGCTGGAAATGTAAAGGTAGATGTCTTGTAACAAAACAAGGAGAATGGTTGATTTTGCCGTCCAGGAGCAGAGGTCTCTGGGACCATCAAATGTGAAGAGCAGACTGCAGGACCATTCCCAGAGAAGTAGTGATGCCAGAGATGGAGGCAGAAACAGTGCTGTGGAGAGATAGAGCAACTGGGGACTCTGGACTCTGGGAGGGATAGGGGCTTTGTGCTGATGGTCAGGGGCAGGCTGGGGGATGTACCCTTTGGTTGTTTTATGATGCATGGAGGACATTGTAATCATTGCAGTGAAATAAAATATGATAGGATGAATGTAAAGCTGATGTTCTCCCATGAAAACGATCACATAATTCACAATAAAAACTTTAAAAATTAACAGGTAAAAGAACTGAACAGAAAATTTCAAAAGGTAGCTCAATAAGACAAAGTCAAATACTATAATGAAATATTCAAAGACCAGGAGTTAGAAAACCAAAAGGGACAAAACTGCTCAGCATTTCACATGCTGAAAGAACTGAAGAAAATATTTAAGCCTTGACTTGTAAATACTGAAATATTTAATGATGCAGAAATCATCAAAAGAAGATGGAAGGAATATACAGAGTTATTGTTCCAAAAAGAATTGGTCAATGTTCACCATTTCAAGAGGCAGCATATGATCAAAAGCCAATGGTACTGAAGGAAGAAGTCCAAGTTGCACTAAAGGCATTGTTAAAGAATAAGGTTCTGGGAATTGATAAAATACAAATTGAAATATTTTAACAATTTCAGCACTGGAAGCACTCGCTCATCTGTGCCAAAAAAAATTGGAAGACAGCTACAAGACCTACTGATTGAAAGACATCCATTTTTTTACCCATTACAAATAGAGGTGACCGAACGAATGTGGAAATCATTGAACAATATCATTAATATCACACGCAAGTAAAATTTTACTAAAAATAATTCAAAAATGGCTGCAACAGTACATTGACAGGGATCTGCCAGAGGTTCAAGTCTGATTCATATGAGGTTGTGGAACAAGAGATATCATTGCCGATATCAAATGGATCTTGGTTGAAGGTAAAGAATACTAGAAAGTACTTTATTAACTATGCAAATGCTTTCAACTGTGTGGATGGTGACAAACAAAGGATCAATTGTGAAGAATGGATATTCCAGAACAATTAATTGTGCTCATAAGGAACTTGCATAGAATGAACTGTAACCCTAGTAGTAAAACCTTTTGACTTACCTTCATATAAAACAACCTCCATAAAATGCAGGCAAAAGCCTAAAATCTACCTGTAGCGTTCAGGGAGATAGTCGAAAGTGTGAGATAGCAAGTAATTACAAAAAGAAAATTGTCTCAGTAATGGAATTCCTTCTATTGACCATTGTTTCTGAAAGCTATTCAAGTTATACTTTGGCTCTTGCGGACTCATTTCAATTTTCTTCAGCATCACCTTGAATTTACATAGGAGCAATTGATGGTTTCATAGTTGGCCCCTGGCCTTGTTCTATATGATGATATCAAGTTCTCCATCACTTAAAAATTTGTATTGGTTCCCATGGTCATGAGATTATAGTCCAAGTTCCCTAATATGACAAAAAGGTCCTTCATGAACTCATCCATCCTTGACTCTTTAACTGTCTCTTTCTACCACTCTCCTCTCACCTTCAATATAGTGCTTACACTGTATTGAACTATTTGCAATTTTCCTAGTGTACCTCATTCTCTCATTTCAATCAGATCTTTCCCTCTGCCTGAGAAGCCCTGTCCAAATCTCAACACGTCCACATACCTTCTCCCTGGATAACACCTACGCAGCTGTCAGGATTCAGTTCTGGTGTCATCCCTTCCAGGACTTCTCATCTGACAGCCCCACTCAGGCCTAGATTTCCATAATTATTATAACTGAACTCATCTCTCTTTGTGTGTGCTCTTTTACACCAGGAATTTTTGGTCTAAAACATTGTTACAGAATGTGACACATTGCAGGAATCCAATAAAATGTTTGTTGAATGGGTGAACAAATGAGTGAATGAGGAAATCTGTCAATTAATTGCAGATGACAAAGTTTAGGCAGAAAGACTTTGTAGTTTCAGGGCTGAACCTTGAGTCATTGTAGACAATATAAAGCTTAACATAATTAGTAGTTAGAACGACTAATAATTCCACCATGTTTGCAAATGCCTGTGCTGTTTTAAGCTCTTCATGTATGTATAAACCCTAGGTAATCTCAATTCTTTACAGACAAAAGAACACAGGCATGGAAACTTTGCATAACTTGTCTGAAGTCACACAACTAGTAAGTGATAGATTTGAAATTCAAACCCAGGTAATCGAGTTTCAAAGTTCACACTCTTAGCCACTACACATGCTATTGACTGGGGAGACCAGCTGTTATATCAGGAAGCTACCAAACCAGCATGGCATAAAATGTATTTCTAAAAATGTGTATCCTGACTCAGGTGCTATATTGCAGAGTGTATCCATTTTCTCTTTAGTTTTCCTTGTTTTTAATATGTTGTTGTTAAGTGCTGTCAAGTCTGATCCGACTCATAGTGACCCTGTATAGGGTTTCTGAGAAGCAACTGGTGGGTTTGAATTGCTGACCTTTTGGTTCACCATACAGTGCTTATCCTACATAAACAAAATTGTTTTTTCCTTGCCCAAAATACTAAACTGCAAATTCAAGCCATGCAAACAATTCTTGGTCCATTGTTTGTCCTTGGTATACTTTTCATCTGCTATGGTATGATTTCAAGGACTATTGAAGAGCTGTGTCCTGAGGAAAACTAAATAACAGGGAGATTGCCTTGGTAATGGCTTCAGGCTTTCAGAATATCCCTCTTTCAGGGCCTTCATTCCCTGGGCATGCTATTGTTCCCACAGTATACTTGCTAACAAACAGAACTCACAATTTGGGAGTTTTCTTCTTCTGTCTTGGGCTCCACTTAATTTCCACTCCCTTCAAAACTTTCTTATTTTATGTTAATTTATCCCTAACCTTAAGTTCCTCATTAAAAAAAAAAAAAAAACAAACACAAAACAGCAGTTCAGCCAGTTATCAGGAAGCACCCAGATGAACATGGCATATGAACCTTGGAAGTAGAGGCACCAGCAGAGAACAAGGCAAACCAGATGATGAATGCAGAAAGAATTGCCTCAGAGGCACTATTGGACTCAACCCTATTTACAGTTTTAGCAATATCGTATTGTTCAGGTAGTAGTCAGCATTTTTTGGACTCCACACACCCAGCCAGCCTATTATAAATAACCTCAGGCTGAGGAGAAATGTAGCCTACCTAATTAACTTAGATGACCCAGTGTCTCTACCTCTTGCTGTTGCACCTGTTTTCCAGGTTTCTGTTTTGGCAAATTCCTCAGCCCTGCCCTAGCTCAGCTCTCAGCTGAATATGGCAATTCTGCCATTCATTTGTAGACCCTGTCCCGTATGTCTACCCTGGTTGTTATTAAGTTGGCTCTGACTCATATTGGCCTTATGCACAACAGAACAAAACACTGCCAGGCTATGCACCATGCTTGCCCTTGAGCCCATTGTGGCTGCCAGTGTGCCAATCCATCTCATTGCAGGTCTTCCTCTTTTTTACTGACTCTCCACTTTACAATGCATGATGTGGTTCCAAAAGGACTGGTCCCTTTGATGACATGTCTGAAGTAAGAGAGATGAAGTCTCACCATTGTGGCTTCTAAGGAGCTTTCTGGCTGTACTTCTTTCAAAACAGATTTGTTTGTTCTGGCAGTCCTTGGTACTTTTAATATTCTTTTCCAACACCATAACTTAAAGGCAGCAATTCTTTTGTGGTTTAGCTTATTCACTGTCCCACTTTCATATGCATATGTGGCTATTGAAAATATCATGGGTTGGGGCACACATGCCTTAAGCTTCAAACAGACATCTTTGCTCTTGAACACTTTGAGGAGGAGTTGTGCAACAGATTTGCCAAGTGTAGTAAGTCATTTGATTTGTTAACATTGGCTTACATGAGTGTTGATTGTGGATATGCCTACCCTTGTTTCTTGATGTCATCTGCTGTGGAGTCAGCTCTGACTCATAACAACCCTGCACGGAGTTTCTGTATAGGGTTTCCGAGGAGCTGCTGGTGAGTTTGAACTGCCAACTTGCGATTCAAACTGACCTTGTGGTCCAGTGCTTATCCTACAGTGAGCCCCACTCCAGGACTCCATGCCTATCCTTAGTCTCAAATAATACATGAATATACATGAATCATACCCTAATTTCTCTTTCATTTGTTTCCATAATAGCAGAATGTCTGTGTTTCATTCCAGAGTCCTGGTGTGGCACTGTGGGCTAATGTGTCAGACTGCAAAGTCGTTTGAACTGCAAAGATTGGTGGTTCAAGCTCACCAGCTGCTCCTTGGAAACCCTATGGGTCGGAATCAACTTGAAAGCACTTGACAACGACAACAATGTTTCATTCTGGAGTCCTGGTGTGGTGCCGTTGGTTAATGCGCTGGACTGCAAAGTCACTTTGAACGGCAAGATCGGTGGTTCAAGCTCGCCAGCTGCTCCTTGGAAACCCTATACAGGTTTTCTATGGGTCGGAATTGATTTGGCGGCATTTAATAACAGCAAGAAATGTTTCATTCTGGAGTCCTGGTGTGGCACTGTAGGATAAGAACTCGACTTCAAGGTCGGTTTGAACCACAAAGTTGGTGGTTCAAGCTCACCAGCCACTCCTTGGAAACCCTATACAGGGTGGCTCTGAGTTGTAAGCAACTCAATGGCATTTAACAACAACAATATGCCTCATTCCAGGATGGGTACATCAGTAGGATGGGTACATCAGTAGGAGTTTTCTAGTTAACTGGAATACACTGTGTGTTATGTTTAGCTTCACTTCTGTTTTGGTACACTGAAAAGCAAAGATGTCAGCTTGAGGAATAAGGTGCGCCTGACCCTAGCCATGGTATTTTCAATAACCTCATATGCATGTGAAAGTTGGGCAGTAAATAAGGAAGATTGTAGAAGAATTTATGCTTTTGAGTTATGGTGTTGGAGGAGAATATTTAAAGTGCCATGGGCTGCCCATAGAACCAACAGATCTGTGTTGGAAGAAGTGCAGCCAGTGTGCTTCTTGGAGGCCAAGATGACCAAACTTCATCTTTCATACTTCAGACATATTGTCAGGAGGGACCAGTTGCTGGAGAAGGATATCATGTTTGGTAAGGAGAGGGTCAGAGAAAAAGAGGAAGACCCCCCAGGAAGATGGATTGGTCAAGTGGCAGCATCGATGGACTCAAGCATGGCAGCAATAGTGACATTGTCCCAGGATCAGACAGTGTTTCATTGTGCTGTGCATAAGGTCACTATGAGTTGGTACTGATTCAATGGCATGTAACAACAGCAACAACAATATATTTCATGACATATTGTGGGCTCAATACTTAAAAGGATCTAAAAACTCCAAGTTAAAAAGATCCCTTCAGGTATTATCAAGTATAGATAGAGGAACTGACTAGATTAGACCATCAGATTGAGGGACGCCATACTGATGAATACCTGCATATATTTCTTATGTGTATGTCATCCTTGTGGTTTTCCTGATCTACCTGTCACCTGGTCCACCAGGACTTTTATATATGTATGGCAATATAGACAGGCAAAATATCTAAGTAACTAGTTTTGAGTAATTTCAGATTATCTGTTTGATGATATTGATGCTACTTGTAATTTTAAATTACTATAAATGTTTAATCAATGTTAGTTTTGAGCTACTTCTTTATTATTATCAGTATTAATGAATTTATATGATCAAATTCAGCTTTGTATTTATTACTAATTTTCATTTGCTTAATGAATTTTTTTTTTTTCCATTTCTTCCTTGTATAAAAAGATAACCTCTCTTTCTCAACCCCACAAGGTAAAGTGCAAACCTACAAGATGAATGGAAATATTTCTCTCATCATACTGGTCACTCTTAGAAATTATCATCTCTTTATAGTCTATACTTTGAAAAATCTCTTTGTTTTATAGTTCAAAGTGAATTTATCATAGAGGATGCTAGCTTGGAACACAGGGCAATAAATGCCTCTTTATCCGAAGACCATGGAAAGAATTAATTATAACTGAACAGTACAAACTTTCTTATGCTGTTTAAAATACATCTCTCTGTTCTTTTCCACTGGGATATATTCTAATGTTCTGCATTCATATTTTGACTCTTACTGTTGAAAGAAGATGATAGTAGCCAGTAATATTCCTCAGGCTAAATGTATCAAAAGTTAATTCTAGCAGAAGTGACAAATGATAGATTTAACCAGCAACTCATCCATCTCTCTTGTGCCTTTATCAGATCTGACAGGATATTAAAATATATATTAATCGATCTATTCTCAAGTATAAAATCCAAAGTTTGAATGTCAAGGAAACATTTGCTAGGATAAAGCAATCTGAATTTCCTAGTGATGCTTTCCCTTTTAACCTCACTTTTTGACAATCACAATTCCAAGGTTAAAGAAGTAAGAAAAAGTGTATTACATGAATAACTTCTTTTAGAAATAGTAGCAGTAGGCTGGTCCCTATCAGGTGGAAGTTAAAGATACCCCAAATATCTAACTTTTAGAACATGTTCTAACACTCAATAATCCTTGATATCAATAACTATTCCTCCCATCCCTCACACACCAGCGTTCTGCAACACCCTGAAACAGCTTGCAGAACTCACCCAACTGTCAAAGGAAATGGCTCCTGCAATTGTGGAGACTGGCATGTCCCAAATGCATACTTCAGAGATCAGTTGGAGGATTCTCCTCACTCACTTAACCTCAGGAACTGAGGGACCCAAATCATCGGCAGGCCAGATGACAGGCTGTTGATGTACAAGGCTGATGAATTGGGTCAGGTGATAGATCAAAAGTTCCACAAACTGGAGATTACACCCTCTAGTAAGGTGGTGGTGGTGATGTGCCGTAGAGTCGGTTCCATCTCATAGTGACCCTGTACAGGGTTTCCGAAGCTGTAAATCTTTACGGGAGCAGAAAGTCTCATCTTTCTCCCACAGAACAGCTGATAGTTTTGAACTGCTGACCTTGCTGTGCACAGTCCGATTCGTAACCGTTATGCTATGGGGGCATCCTTAATCCTTGCTGTTGTTTTTAAGTGCCATCAAGTTGGTTCCGACTCATAGCAACCTGAATAGGGTTTCCTGAGGACCAGCTAGTGTGTTTGAACTGCTGACCTTATGGTTCGCAGTCTGGTTCTGATCCTCCAGCGCCACACCAAAAGTCCTTAAATTTTAGTTCCACCTTAATCATGCCTTATCAACAATTCACTTCAAAATGGGTCAATAATCACAGGCATGTTGTTGTTAAGTGCTGTCTAGTTGGTTCTGACTCATAGTGACCCTCTATAGGGATTCCAAGGAGCATCTGATGGACTTTAACCACACATTTTTCAGTTAGCAGTCCAGTGCTTATCCTACAACCCACACCAAGACTCCTATCATGTGCATGCTGTTGCTGTTTCTCAATGCCATCCTGTTGAGTCTAACTCATAGCAATCCTATGTAGGATTTCCAAGGTAGAGCTGGTGGGTTTCAACTACTGAACTTGAGGTTAGCAGTTCAGTGCTCATCTTACCATTGCACATCAGGACTCCATAGATGCTAGGATTTACAATAAATACATCACAGAATGGAGAAATATGTCTAGAAGTTCAGAAAAAATAATTGGCTGCCCTGCATGTCTACTTGCCTCTTCCCTGGTACTTGAAGAAATTGTTTAAATGCCAACTACAGCATTGCAAAGTGGTTTCCCAGGGCTGTTTGTTTAAGTAATCTGTTATTAGTAATAGCTATTCCTCTCTGGTTGTGTTCTCCTGGCATGGTGCTGTAGGATCATCACTGGCCTGGGAACCACAAAGTCACTGGTTCAAACCCCCCAGCTGCTCCTCAGAAACCCTATACAGGGTTGTTATGAATTGGTTTCAACTCATAGTAGCGTTTAACAACAACAACAATATAAGGTCTAAACAATAATAATGGTTCATAGTTTAACTACTTTTATATTTGTAGCTATATTGAGTGTTGTATTGTTGGTTAATAAATGAAAATTTTTAGCAATATTTTATTAGGGAGTACATAGGTTTTTATGTTTAATTGCAGAATCAAACTATAAAATTGAGAAAATTCCTTAATTCTTTCCCCCCTTGTGATTAAAACTTCTCTTTATTTCCCTAAACCCACAAAATACTCTGATTTGTACATCTCCTTTTATCTATTTTTTTCATTTTATTTGTACTAGTTATTATTTTAATACTCCATAACAAACATATGCTCATGATTTCTGTGAACATCAAAAGTTTTGATTTTTTTCTAATAATGCGTCCTGGAAACCAATTACCACATTGCAATGAGGATCCCATTAAACTTAAATTTAAGTCAGCTACTTGGCCTAGTATGGCATTATAATATAAGCACTAAACTGTTAACTGCAAAGTTGGCAATTCAAATCCACCAGTTGCTCCTCAAAAATCCTGTAGAGGGTCACTATGTATTGGAACCTACTCAAAGACACGTAACAACAACACGGCCGCTACACCACTTGTCTGACAGTTTGTTATACTGTGGTGGCTGGTCTGCTGCTGTAATACTGGAAGCTATGCCACATGTATTTTAAATTCCAGCAGAGTCACCAATGGTGGACAGGTTTCAGCTGAGATTCCAGACTAACACACATGAGAGGGTGACCACTTCTGAAGGGTTAGTCACTAAAAACAATATGAACAGCAGAAGAACATAGTCAGATCTTGAGCTGGAAGGTAAGATCCTCAGGGTGGAATGCACTCAAAATATGACCGGGTAAGAGCTTCCTTCTCAATGTAGGGTCGACCTTAATGACGGTGGGAGTAAAGCTTTGAGGACATTTGCTGGTGGGGAAACTCACAATGAAGAGAAACAGCAGTAAATGTCAATTGATAATTGATAATTAGAACATGGAATGTACAAAGTATGACTCTAGGAACACTGGAAGTTGCCAGAAAAGAAATGGAATGCATGAAGATCAACATCCTAGGAATTACTTAACTGAAATAGACAGTTTGGGCCATTTTGAATCAGATAATCATATGGTTTAGTACGCAGGGAATGACAAATTGAAAAGGAACGGTGTCGCATGCATTGTCAAAAGGAGCATTCCAAGATCCGTCTTAAAGTACAATGCTGGCTGTGATAGGATACTACCCACAGGCCTACAAAGAAGACAAGTTAGTACCACTATTATTCAAATTTATGTACCAACCACTAAAGTCAATGATGATGAAATTAAAGAATCCTACTAATTTCTTCAGTCCAAAATTGATCAAACATGCAAACAAGATGCAGTGATAATTGCTGGTGATTGGAATGTGGAAATTGGAAACAAAGAGGACATATCCACAAGTGGAAAATATGGAAATGATGCTGGAGTTCGCTTGATAGATTTTTGCAAGATCAATGGCTTATTCACAGCAAATACCTTTTCCAACAATGTAAATGGAAACATTGCATGTGGACCTCATCAGACACACCTTGCAGGCCTCAAATCAACTGCATCTGTAGGGAAAGATGATGAAAAAGCTCAATATTATCAACCAAAACAAGGTCAGACCATCAATTGCTCACAGGAAAGTTCAGGTTAAAGCTGACAAAAATTGAAACAACTTCTTGAGAACCAAAATATGACCCTGAGTATATTCTATCTGAATCATCTCAAGAAATTATGTGATGTAATGCATTATACACTAATGATCAGAGGAGTTGTGGGATGACGTTAACAGCATTATCCATGAAGAAAGCAAAAGGACACTAAAAGCACAGGAAAGGAAAAAAGATCAAAGTGAATGTCAAAGAGACTATGATATTTGAAAGCAACTGGGAGAATGAGGAAGTAAAATAGCTGATTAGAAAATTTCAAAGGGCAGCTCAAGAAGACAAAGTCAAATATTATAATGAACGGTGCAAAGAGCAGGAATTAGAAAACTGAAAGGGAAGAATATGCTCAGCTGAAAAAATTCAAGCCTCTGGTTGCAATATTGATGGATTCTAAGTGCAAAATATTGAATGACACAGGAAGCATCAAAGGATGGAAGGAATACACAGAGTTACTCTTCCAAAAAGAATTGGCTGATGTTCAATCATTTCAAGAGGCACCATATTATCAAAAAGGTCTAAGCTGTACTGAAGGCCTTGGTAACAAATAAAGACTCCAGGAATTGATAGAATACAAATGAAATGTTTCAACAAACTGATGTAGTGCTGGGGATGCTTACTCATCTATGATAGTTGGAAGAGATCCATGTTTTTATCCATTCCAAAGAAAGGTGACCCAATAGAATGTAGAAATCCAACAGTATCATTAATATCACATGCAAGGGAACTTTTGCTGAAAATAATGCATAAATGGCTATAGCAGTACATTAACCAGGAATTTGCAGAAATTCAAGATGTATTCAGAAGAGGACATGGAACTAGGAATATCATTGCTGATGTCATATCAATTTTGGCTAAAAGCAGAGAATGCCAGAAAGATATTTACTTGTGTTTTGTTGACATGCAAAGGCATTCGACTGTGTGAATCATAACAAACTATGAACAACATAGCAAAACTGGGTACTCCAACACTTAATTGTTCTCATGAAGAACTTGCACATAGACTAAGAGACCATTGTTAAAACAGAATGGGGAGTTAAAATCAGGAAAGGTATTCATCAGGGTTGTATCCTTTCACAATACATATTCAAATAATCTGAGAAGCAGAGTTGTATGAGGAAGCACATGAAATCAGGATTGGAGAGAAACTCATTAACATCCTGCAATATGCAGATGACATAACCTTGCTTGTTAAAAGTGAAAAGGGCTTGAAATACTGATAAACATGAAAGATTTCAGTGTGGATTGTACCTCAATGTAAAGAAAATGAAAATACCCCTCAAAAAAAAACCATGATAAATGGAGAAAAGACTGACGTTGTCAAAGACATAATTTTGCTTGGATCCATAATTACTTGTAGAAGCAGCTGTCAAAAAAATCAAATGATGTTTTGATTGAGCAAATTTGCTGCAAAAGATCTCTTTAAAGTGTTCAAGAGCGAAGATGTGAGTTTCAGGACTAAAGTGCACCTGACACATGCCATGGTATTTTCAATAGTCTCATATGTATGTGAAAGTATGACAATGAATAAGGAAGATTAAAGAAGAATGGATATATTTCAATCATGGTGTTTGAGAAGAGTACTGAAAGTATTATGGACTGCCAGAAGAACAAACAAATCTGTCTTGGAAGAAGTACAGCCAGAAAGTTCCTTAGAAGAAAGTATGGCGAGACTTAAATTTTGTACTTTGGACACATCGTTAGGAGGGACCAGTTCCTGAAAAAGAACACCATGCTTGGAAAAGTGGAGGGTTAGCAAAAAAGAGGAAGACCTTCAACAAAATGAATTGATATATGGTAGCAACAATGGACTCAAACATCACAACAGTTGCTTGGATGGCACAAGACTGGACAATGTTTTATTCTGTTATGAATAGGGATGTTATGATTCAGAACTCAATGACCCCTAACAAGTGTTGTTGTTGTTGTTAAGTACCATGGAGTCGGTTCCAACTCATTGTGACCCTGGACAGGGTTTTCTAGGCTGTAAATCTTTATGGGAGCAGAATGCCCCATCTTTCTTGCAGAACTGCTGGTAGTTTAGAACTGCTGACGTTGAGGTTGGCAGCCCGACTCGTAACCACTACGCCAGCAGAGCTCCTTCCCTGCCTATTCCAGAGCAACTCATGTTGGAATACCTGAAAGTAAGCATAAGAGTTAGTATACTATGTTATTGTTATATGCCATTGGATGAGTTCTAACTTACAGAGACCCTGTATAAAGTTTCTGAGGAGTGCCTGGTGAGTTTGAACTGTTGACCTTGTGGTTAGCAGTCCTGTGCTTAGCCTCGAGTGCCACTCCAGGACTCTGAGTATACTATACTCTCAGCCAAGTGAGCCTGATTTTCCTGAGAAGTGTAGCTGTGACAGAATGGTCAGAATAGCTAGAATTTACTAGAATGGCTGCCTTGCCTCTTGGCCTTTCCAAGTGCAATGACTATCCTCAATAGGTGATTATAGCTACCATTACTTGACACCTAGTTATTAAATTTCTTAAGAGTGAAGATCTGGGGTACCCCACTGAGCAAACAATCTAGATCAACAGAAATGCTGACTGAGGGTGAGGGATATATAGATTGAGTGATAAATGAAGTACATGATAAATAATAGTCATGACCTTAGAATCAACCGTATCATCAGAGCGTATAGCTTATTCTAAAAACCTTTCTATTGAAAATCGTTTTTGAGATATTAAAACTTTGAGTATCTCTCACCTTGAAAAAGCAATGCCATAAGTGTACTTGAGTGGTGAAAGGGGTAGAATGTAGGAAATAATGTTGATGCCTCACCCATTATCCTGGATTCCAAATACTAGTATCTGCATCCTTTTGCCCAATGGTTTTCAAATTCATGAGCGGCCCACTGACAACAGGCTAGAAACACCATAGAAGTATACACTCTGGGAACAACCACCAGTGATTGATGAAAATAATTCAGTACCTTCCCCCTCAGGTGGGATGATTTTAAAATGCTTGTTCTATGCTATTTCCACGAGTCTTCCTTTGGGATCATGCTCTAACTGCCTAGTAAAAACTGGTTTTATGACATACTTTTTACAGTTGCCTTCCCTTCTTATTCCATTTTCCCATTCTCTTGCCAGTATTTCCTGCATCTTGCAAACAAAATATTTGTGTTCAAATCCTTGTCTCTGGTTTGCTTCTTGGGGGTACCCAAGCTAAGATATTCCTACCAGCTCATGTAATTGCATATTTTATTTTCTGTATCAAAACCCTACATTCTAAGATTCTGAATGGCAAGGAATATGTGTTAACTATTGTCTCTAGTATCTCTAGACCCCATACATAATAATAATTCCTTTAATAATTCCACAGGCAGTATCTTATAAAGGATTGTCTTTGAGACAACTATATTTTAGCATTCTGGAAGTCTGAGACTGTATTTTCCATTTTTATATTCTTTTCACTTGACTCATAGAGTTCCATAACCATCTACTTGGTGATCTAGAGGAAAATTGTTAGTGTCATCACAAGAATCAAATCCCCTTTCCCAGATTTCAATGAAGTGATCTAAAACATTAAAAATGAGAGAATTTCTGGCTAGTGGTAGATGCTAGTCATATACTAAAACTTTAGTAGAATTTCTAAAGAAAGATAAAGAAAAGGTCTAGAAGAGTCAGATGCCTAGGAATTCAGTTTCAAGAACCTGGAGTCACCAGTATAAAACCCTAAATTGGATAACTAAGAGTTGCCATTGGAGCAGACCAATGCAGCTGAGAAGAAGCCAATTTGATGAGGATTCCTCGGGAAATGGATTCACTCCAATTGACAATAAGCAAACATCAAAATAGCAGGAATTCCTCATAGAAACTATAGTGAAGCTAAGCAGAAAGCAGGAATGTTTAAGCCTCTTTCTAAATGAGCAGGAAGAGTCAAAGCCACCTGACCTAGTAAAAGATCCTTCTTTTCAGGTTGTCTTTTTGTTAAGTGCCATTGAGTTGATATCATCTCATAGCTACCCTGTTTAGGGTTTCTGAGGAGCAGCTGGTGGGTTTCAGCCACTGACCGTGTAGATAACCATCCAGTGGTTATCCTACAACACCACACAAAGACTCATTTTGTTTGGCATTGATTATACTGCCATATATAAAGAGACTTCAAAAACCTTATGGAAAAATGTAATTTAAAGATAATAGAATTTTTCCATGAAATTTTTGAAGCCCCATCATATAATCCATCTATCAGTCCTATGAGAGATACTATTATTATATCTACATATAGATGAGAAAATTAAGGTACCTAGAAATGAACTTGTGATTAGGCAGCACAAATAGTAAATAGAGGGTCCAACTCTCGATCTTAGGAGTCTCCAAAATTTATTTTCATTTCTCTGTGATACTGCCTTCAGGAAATTGAACAAACACTCCCTATGTCAGATGCTGCGATGGACTACCCACATTCCCCTCAGACTCTAGGTCTTCCTTCCCATGATATTTCAGTATTAGCTGCTATTGGGAGTACTGGTAGCACAGTGGTTAAGTACTCAGCCACTAAACAAAAGATTGGCAGTTTGAATCCATCACCACTCCACAGGAAATAAATGTGGCAGTCTACTTCCTGAAAGATTTAGAGCACTAGAGACTCTGGAGAAGTTCTACTCTGTGCAGTAGAGTCTCTATGAGCGAGAACTGACTCAATAGCAATGGGGCAGGGATGGGGGGTGGCGGGGAGAGAGCTGGTAGAAAGCCTGCTAATGGCTCATAGTTGATTTCCATCACATAAAATTATCTTCTAATGAAGGGAATTCCCAGCCCAAGATTCCATCTGCCTGATGGATTCTGTATTTTATGCTGGTAGATGGGGGTTATAAAGGCCCAGGATTCTGTCTCAATTTAAGATTTCATACGAGTTTCAGAGATTATCATGAAATCAACCAAGGCTATAGTTGCAACAGCCTCCCAGTTCAAGTCTTCTCTCTATACAGTCCTGTTCCTTTCTCTCCCTTATAGGTGTTGTGTCCAAGAACATTGCCCAGCAAGCCTCTACATTCAATTCTCCATGCTAATGGCTTAAGCATAAACAGTTATGCTTAAACCATGAGTGGTCCTAGGAAACAAAGCCTAAAATAAGATTGAGGAGTCCATTAGCAGCCTGGCAATGAGTGGAATTGCTGTTGAATGAAAAAAGGGAATTTCAAAAGCTCATGGAAGAACTCCATTATCTTTTAAGTCTACTTTCTCATAAACCTTTTGAAGACACTTGGCATATTATTTATAAAATATATTAATAGAAATATATAATATTTCTTTTTTATTGTTTGTGCTATATATCTTCCTCTTCTATTTTACTTTCAGCATTGTTGATATCTACAGAATGCCTTTTATAAATAGTATATAGTTGGATTTCATTTTTAAATACTGTTTGAAACCTTTTGAAATGAATTGGAAAAGTCATTATATTTGAATTTAACATAATTACTGAGTAATTTTATTAAATTCCTGGTGTGGCTTTGTAGGATAAGCAATGGATTGCTAACCACAGATCAGTAGTTCAAACCCATTAAAGAGTTGCTATGAATCAGAATTGACTCTGCAGCACTTAAACAACCACGTAATTATTGAGCCTGTGTGATTCATACCTTCAATCATATATACAAAAAATTGAATATATTTGGATTTTGCTTTTTATCTTATTTTGGATTTGCTAAATATCTCTAATCCTTTTTTCCATTATAATAGATTGTAGCTTACGTATTATTTTATTACTGAACCTGTAATCACAACATGTTATTTTACTTACTAATACATTTTTCCTTTCTTTTCTTCTTCTTTTTTTTTTTTAACCATTTCCAAAGCAAAAAATATTTTAATTACATTCCCTCTCCTTGGATCAAGAGGCAATTATTTGAACAAAACAGGGAGATACTGCCTGTTCAGAATTGGAAAAGGTATGCAGCTGAGTTTATTTTTTTACCTTACATATTAAATCTGTGTGCTGGAAAAATAATCTGAGAAACTAGGCAATATGAAGAAAAATAAGACATTGGAATTGGAGGATGAATCATTACCTACCTGTGATATGCAGATGACACATCTTGCTTGTCAAAGAATACAACTTTAAGTATGGACTACACTTGAACTTGGAGGATGCAAAAATCCTCACAGCTGAACTGGTCACATTCCCCTTCAGGACCTATATATTTCCTCCACAGATTTTTGGGT
Source organism: Chrysochloris asiatica (assembly GCF_000296735.1). Classification (NCBI taxonomy): domain Eukaryota; kingdom Metazoa; phylum Chordata; class Mammalia; order Afrosoricida; family Chrysochloridae; genus Chrysochloris; species Chrysochloris asiatica. The sequence goes on along the minus strand of NW_006408602.1, from coordinate 10,303,176 downwards.
ATAAACAACATCATAATAAATGGAGAAAAAAAAATTGAAGTTGTCAATCATTTCACTCTATTTGGACCAACAATCAATGGTCATGGAAATAACAGTTAAGAAATTAAATAATGCATTGCACTGGGCAAATCTGTTGAAAAAGATTTCTGTGTAGGATGAAAAGCAAAGATGTCACTTTGATGGTTAAAGATTGCTTGATCTAAGACATGGATTTTAAATCACTTTATGTACAGGTAAAAAAAATTGGGCAATGTAAAAGGAATATACAGACATATTGAGACATTCGAATTGTGGTGTTGGAGAAGATTATTCAATGTATCATGGACTTCTAGAAAAACAAACAAATCAATCTTAGAAAATATACAACTAGAGTACACCTTGGAAGCAATAATGAGATTTTATCTTGCTTTCTTTGGACACAGTATTAGGAAAGACCAATCACTAGAGAAGAATGTTACATTGGGTAAAATAGAGCATCAGCAAAATTGAGTGAAATCCACAAGCTAGTCTGCCATTTCTTCAAGCAAACTTTCAAACAATGTTGTTGTTTTTGTTAAATGCCATTGAGTCAGTTCTGACCCATAGAGACTCTGTATAGGGTATCCGAGAAGTGATTAGTGAGCTTGAACCACCAACCTTGCAGTTCAAACTGACTTTGCAGTCCAATGTATTAAACCACAGTGGCACACCAGGACTCCAACAGTAGAATTCTAAAAAAATAAAGAACCCAAGAATGGCAGAGTGTGTTGTGCTTAAAAAAAAAAAACTAAAGTTGAGGAAAAAATGCTAGGGAAAACACAGAAAAAAAGAGGGGAAGGTGTAATGGTTTGGGTGCTGTCAACCTTACTAGGCCAGGATGTTCAGAGGTTTGGCAATTAGAATGTGTTTATTCCCATGGTGATGAAACCTAATATAGGCATAGTTAACTATGCCTAAGTGTTCATGAGCAGTCGATCAATTCAAAAGATGCTTCCTGCTCCCAATATAACTGACACTTGGGAAAGAGTCTCACTCTTTTCCACTGGCAACTTGGGACTCTGCAATTGCAAGCAATTTTCTTGATAAAAAACTCTCTCTCTCAAACTCTCTCTCTCCCACCCTCCCTCTCTCTCTATCTCTATCTAGATATAGATATATATACATGTTTGATCTATTTCAGATTGCAGAAGTTGGTAGAATTCTTCTATTTCATCCTTACCGGCTTTAGTGGTTAGTGCGTAAATTTGAATAATAGTGGTATTAACTGGTCTTCCCTGTAGGCACATGGATTTTATCCTATCACAGACAGCATTGTACCTCATGACTGATCTGGATATGTTCTTTTTGACTATGAATACAACACCATTCCTCTTCATGGAATATGGAAATCATCAGACAATCTCTTTGATATCCCATGTAAGTAAATATTTGCTAAAGGTAATACAGAAACAGCTACAATCATACATTGACAGATAACTTCAAGAGGTTCAAGTTGGATTCAGAAGAGGCCGTGGAATGAGGGATATCATTGCTGATGTCCGATGGATCTTGGTTGAAAGCAGAGAATATCAGAATACTGTTTACCTGTGCTTTATTGACTACACAAAGATTTTCGATTGTGTGGATCATGACAAGCTACAGACAGCATTGTAAAGTATGAGTATTCTGGAACACATAATTGTGCTCATGATGAATCTGTACCTGAACCAAGAGGCAGTTGTTCAAACAGAACATGGGAATACTGAATGGTTTAAAATTAAGAAAGGTGTGTGACAAGGTTGTATTCTTTTACCATACTTATTCAAACTGTATGCTGAGCAAATAATCTGAGGAGCTGGGTTACATGAAGAAAAACGTGGCATCAGGATTGGAAGAAGACTCATTAACAACCTATGATATGCAGATGATACAACCTTGCTTGTTGAAAGTGAGGAGGGCTTAAAACATTTACTGATGAAGATCAAAGAGCACAGCTTTTGATATAGATTACATCTCAATCTGAAGAAAACAAAAACCCTCACCACTGGACCAATAAACAACATTCTTATCAACAGAGAAAGGATTGAAGTTGTCAAGGACTTCATTCTTCTTGAATCAACTATCAACACTCAAGGAAGCAGCAGTCAAGAGATCAAAGGATATATTGAATTAGGCAAATTTGCTGCACGAGACCTTTTTAAAGTGTTGAAGAGCAAAGATGTACGCTTGAGGACTAAGGTGCGCCTGACCCAAGTCATGGTATTTTCAATAACTTCATATACATGCGAAAGCTGTACAGTGAATAAGGAAGACAGTAGAAGAATTGAAGTTTTTGAGTTATGGTGTTGGAAAAGAATATTTAAAATGCCATGGGCTGCCAAAACAACCAATAGATTTGTTTTGGAAGAAGTGCAGCCAGAGTGCTCCTTGCAAGCCAAGATGTCCAAACTTCGTCTCTCATACTTCAGACATATCGTCAGGAGGGACCAGTCACTGGAGAAAGATATTATGTTTGGTAAGGTGAAGGGTCAGAGTAAAAGAGGAAGACCCCCAATGAAATGAATTGGCAAAATGGCAGCATCGATGGACTAAAGCGTGGTAACAATAGTGAGGTTGGTCCAGGATCAGGCAGTGTTTCACTCTGCTGTGCATAAGGTGGCTATGGATTGGTACCGACTCGATGGCACCTAACAACAACAGCAATATAGGGTGGGGAGTCCAGGTGTGACACTGTCGGTTAATGCACCAGACTGCAAAGCTGTTTGAACTGCCAGGTTGGTGGTTCATACTCACCAACTGCTCCTCGGAAACCCTATATAGGGTCACTATGGGTCGGAACCGACTCGATGGCATTTAACAACAACAATATAGGGTGGAGGCAGATCTGACCTCTACATCGTAGGAATTGACCTTGTGCTGATTTTGATTTTGGTACTCTTTCCCTCTTGTGGAATCAGAGAAAGTAAGACTGGTTCCCCACTTGACTCAAGCAGTTGGCGCTGTCAGCAGGATTCATTGCCATGGCTCCTGATCTATGAAATTATGAGGTTCTATAAGAGAAGGAGAGTCCTGGTGGCGCTGTGGGTTAATGTGCCAGACTGCAAAGCTATTTGAACTGCAAGGTCGACATTTCAAGCTCACCAACTTCTCCTCGGAAACCCTATATAGAGTCGCTATGGGTCGGTACCGACTCAATGGCACTTCACAACAACAACAAATAAGAGAAAGAAGAGTCTTGATGTGGTGCGGGCAGCTGATGTTTCAGACTGCAAAGTCATTTGAACTGTAAGGTCAGTGGTTCAAGTTCAACAGTTGCTCCTTGGACACCCTATAGAGGGTCACTATGGGTTGTAACTGACTCGACAGAACTTAACAACAACAACAAAAACATAAGAGAAAGAGCAGTCCTGGTGTGGTGCTGTGGGCTAATGCGCTGGACTGCAAAGCCATTTTGAACCACAAGATTGCTGGTTCAAGTTTACTAGCTGCTCTTTGGAAACCCTATAAAGGGCAGCTATGGGCTTGAACCAACTCAACAGCACTTAACAACAACAACAACAACAGGAATGAAAGCTAAAGGGGAAAGTTGATCCATCAGAGAATCATTGCTGATGTCCGATGGCTCTTGGCTGAAAGCAGAGAATATCAGAAAGCTGTTTACCTGTGCTTTATT
>NW_006408602.1:10296966-10299107 GCF_000296735.1 Chrysochloris asiatica | reverse complement strand
CATCTCAATGTAAAGAAAACAAAAATCCTCACCACTGGACCAATAAACAAAATTTTTGTCAACAAAGAAAAGATTGAAGTTGTCAAAGACTTCGTTCTTCTTGGATCAACCATCAACATTCATGGAAGCAGCAGTCAAGAAATCAAACGACATATTGCATTAGGCAAATCTGCTGTACAAGACCTTTATAAAGTGTTGAAGAGCAAAGATGTCAGCTTGAGGACTAAGGTGTGCCTGACTGAAACCATGGTATTTTCAATAACTTCATATGCATGCGAAAGCTGGACAGTGAATAAGGAAGACCGTAGAAGAATTGGTGCTTCTGAGTTATGGTGTTAGGGGAAATTATTGAAAGTGCCAACAGATCTGCGTTGGAAGCAGTGCAGCTAAAGTGTTATTTGAAGACTAGGATGGCTAAACTTCGTATCTCATACTGCAGACATATTGTCAGGAGGGAGCAGTCACTGGAGAAGGATATCATGTTTGGTAAGGTGGAGGGTCAGAGCAAAAGAGGAAGACCCCCAGCGTGATGTATTGGCAAAGTGGCAGTATCAATGAGCTCAATCATGGCAACAATTGTGAGATTGGCCCATGATCAGGCAGTCTTTCGTTCTGTTGTGCATCGGGTCGCTATGAGTTGGTACCGACTTGGTGGCATCTAACAATACAACAACAAGGAATGAAAGCTAAAGGGAACTGGTGAGCCGTGTGCTCACTGGTGATCACCTGGGTCTATGTGTGAGTGGAATTGGGAGAAATTCAGTAGTGAAGACACAGGCTGAGTTTGGAAATGTTCTATTGGCACCCATTCACTTTGAGATAAGAAGAAAGGGAAGACTGAGTGATCTGTTGTTTTGGGGGTTGTGTGAACTCCTGAGCCCACAGGCATTGACCTAGCCCATGGACTATGGCTGAGAGAGAAGGGGCCAACGGATTTGAAGTTCAGGGAGGTATGAGTGAACTCTCAAACTTGTAACTGGTACCCATTTGACTTAGCTTTCATGGCTGATCAGAACCTATCCAGATGAAAATAAAGATATTTGGTACTCTCAGAAAATGTCAATTGCTATAATTTGATGAACTGGACTTTTGCTAATGGATGCAATTGCTCAAAATCCAACCAGAATGGAAAATTCTTCAGATCAAGGACATGCTTGTCTCCTCAGTATAGTGTGTTGATAACAACAGGCAATTTAACTACCAAAACTGACTATCAAACATGGGGGTGCTATAAAAGCATGAAGTGACTGCCTTACAAGATTTCATGGGAGTGCTTAGCTTCAGAATAAAAAGGATATGGTAGAATCTACCAGGAACAGTTTGCCTCTTTTCCAGATGGGTCTAGAGGAAGGGGTGGGGAATGATGCTAATAGGATTTTATGATTTAATTGTGAGTAATTATTATCAGGACTAATTGTGATTTTCAAAACTGTAATTGTAGAATATGTGTAATGAAAAGTGGGGAGTAATTATCTTTCATTTCAGAAGCAGATGATCCCAGGACCATCATTAAAGAAAGACCATGAATGAAGCTTGGGATCCCTGCCTGAAGAAGTAGGAACACTAGAGACAACAGCAGAGGTGGTAGCATGAATAGACAGAGTGGCTTAGGACTCCTGGCCCATGGGTTGAGTAAGGCTGTATGCCTTTGGGCAGGAGGCTGGCTTGCAGAATGTGCACTTTGGACACTTAAATGAATATGTTTTTTGTCTTGTTTTGTTTTTATGTGTGTATCAAATATTTTTTGCTTTGTTGCTTTGTGATATTTAAGATGAAAATAGGGCCAGTGCTTTTTCAGTTGTACATGTTTTATTTATATCATGTTAGGTACAAGTATGACTTTATAATTGTCTTTATTTAGAGACTATGCTGCTTATAGTTTATAGGTGTCAAGTTGACAGGGGAAGAATGTAATGGTTAGGGTTCTGTGTTAACTTGACTAACCAGGATGTCCATAAGTTTAGCAGTTGGCTTGTGCTTATTCCATGGTGACGAAACCTAATAGAGGTATAGTTAACTATGATGTGTGGTCATGAGCAGCCAATCAATTAAAGGGATGCTTCCTTGAGAGTGTGGCCTGCTCCTAGCATAATGGACACATGGGACACTCTCTCTCTCTCTCTCTCTCTCTCTCTCTCTCT
>NW_006408602.1:10294937-10296866 GCF_000296735.1 Chrysochloris asiatica | reverse complement strand
GGTTTCCCTTGCATACCATTACAAAATAGACACTTGAGGGGGAGAGGAAGGAATAGCCAGAAATATCACCATAGAAAGCTTGCAGTTCAAACAACTTTGCAGTTCAAACGACTTTGCACCATAGAAAGTCCATCTTCTGCCTATAACTGATTGGAATACCTAAAATGGGGCTACAACTTGCCCAGTGAAGGAGGCTTCCTGTGGAGCCTATGTATTGCATAAGACCATAGATGGAATCCTGAACTCCTCCAGAATCTTTTGAGGTGGCAAATGTCCACTGGAAAGGAAGATCAGAAGATACTTCTTGAAAGAAAGACCTACAGGAAAAATACAAAACAATAACAGCAGTCAGATTGACTACTACCAGAACAAGCAAGTTGCTCGCACAGGAGACATCGAGGTAAGTGGTTGGGTCCCCTCAGGGTAAACCCCCTTCCAAGACTAAGACTCAAGGGGAATACATGAACAGACATGCGCTCTGACTTATGACCACATTGGTCACCAATAAGGGGAAGTGAGAGAAAACAGCAATGAAGCTGCAAGCTAAGTCCTACCATGTTCAATAGACTCCTGTGAACCCGGTTGGAGACCTGGTTGGCCAGCAGTATGGCAAGACCTGGGGACTCCTGGGCCCAGAGTCAGTGACATAGTCACAGAGGACTAGAGTGGAGAGTGATGCATCCAGCTGATAAGAAGTGAGAGGATATGCACAAGAACACCCACACTTGCACATAATACCCACCTGAACTGGCTTCAATGGCTGGATGATCAGAACTCAACTCGAAAAAGAAAGAAGAGGAAAAAGAGAGTAATCCGATACAATTTGATGAATTTGACCTATACATATGGATGCAATAGCTCAAAAGAGGGAACAAATCTTTATAGCGAGGATCATTCCCACCCCCTTGATACACAGGGTAGACAGGGACTGGCAACTGGATGTTGGCTACCCAAAATGGGGTTGGGGGGTGGGGCTACAACGGCAAGAAGTGACTGGCTTACAAGATTTCAAGAGGGAGCCTAGATCCAGAGGGCACAGTAGAAGGTGGAATCTCCACTGAATCGTATCCAATCTGCCTGGGCGGGGCTGATGAAAGGAGATGGGGATAGGACTCCTGTGGTACAATAGTGAATAATTGCTATCAGGACTGACTGTGAGGATTCAAAATGTAAAGGTAGACATTTTGTAGCAAAAGGAAGGGAGTGGTTGACTTTACAGTGCAGGAGCAGAGGTCCCTGGGACCATGAAGGAAGAAAAGCAGTGTGCAGGACCCTACCCAGAGAAACAGTGATGCCGGAGATGGAGGCAGAGAGAATGACATGGAGAGATGGACCAGCTGGGGACTCTAGACCCAGAGAAGGAGAGGAGCTGTGTGCTGACAACCTAAGGGCGGGCTTGTGGGGTATACACTTTTCTTGGTTGATGATGCATTGAGAGGATTGTAACCATGGCAGTGAAACAATATATGATAGGATGAATGTAAAGTTAATGTTCTCTCATGTAATCTATCACATAATTCACAATAAAACATTTAATGAATAAGTAAATAAAATTAGGAAAGGTGGGTGCCAAGGTTGTATTGTTTTACCATATTTATTCAATCTGTATAATGAACAAGTAATCCAAGAAACTAGATTTTTTTTAAAGAAGAACATGGCTCAGGATTGGAGGATGACTTATTAACAACCTATGATATGCAGGTGATACAATCTTAGTAGCTGAAAGTGAAGAGGATTCAAAATACTTACTGATAAAGATCGAAGACCACAGCCTTGATTATGGTTTGCACCTAAAAGTAACAGAAACAAAAATCCTCACCACTGGACCCATAAATAACATGTTGATAAATGGAGAAAAGACTGAAGTTCTCAAAAACTTCATTTTGCTTGGATCCACCATCAACATTCATGGAAGCAGCAGTCAAGAAA
>NW_006408602.1:10287671-10294837 GCF_000296735.1 Chrysochloris asiatica | reverse complement strand
ATATATGTATATATATATGTTGTTGTTGTTGTTGTTGAGTGCCATCGAGATATATATCGCTGGTTTTGCTACCCTAGAAAACCTGGCCTAAGAAAAAATGTAAAGAAATGCAAATGATAATATGTGAAAGACATATATGAAATATCTGAACTATCCATAACAAGAAATCCAGGAAAAGATAAAATGGAAGAGAAGAATAACTAATCAAGGGAAACGTTTTGTCACTAAAGAAAACCCAAATTTGCAAATCAAAAGATTAGAAAGACTCAGAATAACATTAGCAAAAATAAAAAACAAAAACTTATGTACCTAGATGTATTTTGATGAAATGCCTGAATTTGGAGATTACAAAAAGAGAGTAAGAACAGCCTTACACACACAAAGAAAGTAAAGGCAGTTCTTTGTAAATGCTATTGAAAGAATGACTATTTCATGAAGTTATTACTCATTGTTTTCTTACATAAAAGACATCAAAATATAGGTTCATTTACATTCTACAATAAAAAGACGTATACTTTTAAACTGGCCTCAAAATGCATCCCAAGTTTCTTTAGACTGATAACTGCTGCTTGGCATCAAGTTAGTGGCTGTGGTTTAGAAGCGCTATCATCTTCTTTGTTGTCAAGTTTCATTGTCAGAAACCTAGACATAATGCCTTCATCTACTATAATCTAAGATGATTTCATATTGTTCTGAATTTCCTTAGTGGGCCTTGTACTCTCGCTATGTTCATGATTGTGACTTAATGAGCCAAGTTCCCAATACAAGTATGATTTTTAAATTAATCTTTAAAAGTAAATTATGACATTTAAGTAAGGTAATGGAGAACAAGTAAAATAATGAAAAAACAATTGAGAACAGCTTTGTGAAAAGAGTCTTACTTTGGTTAGATGTGAAAGAAAGCAAAGTCATGTATTTACATATAAACATTTAGTAAGCATGACTGCAGTACAAATTTGAATTAATTCAAGTGATGGGTGCTGAATTTGTTTGTTTGGTTAATCAAAAGTGGGAAATAAAAGAAATTTTAATAAACTGGTAAATTTTATTTTAAAAACTAACACTAATTTATGAACTCACACAGTTTCAGAACCCTATCACACAGCTCTGCTTTTCTGTCGGACAGATTTGTAAAAGCTGTGGAGTGAATGCTATCAGCATATGTTTTTATTATCATGGTGTACCATATCCAGTTTGGTTCAACTATTGCACTGGTACAAGTTGGTTCCTAGAACACACACAATATCACACTTCTCATATACTCTGTTTATTTTCCTCTTTATAGATGATCTTCCTTTCTTGACACACACACCCAAACACACACATATAATGTACCTCTACAGGCATAAAGAGACTGACAAGGAAAAAATGAAATTCTGCTTATTTTCTTTGCATATGCATATAACAACAAAAATTCAAAACTAATTTCCAAGGTAAACTTGACATCTCAGTAAAGTAAGCCATCCTTTATGGACTAAAATAAACTTTGTTATTGTTAAGGAGTCCTGGTGTGGCACTATAGGATAAGCCGTGGAGCACAAGTTTGGTGTGAACCACAATGTCTGTGGTTCAAATCCAAAAGCCACTCCTCAGAAATCCTAAACAGGTTCACTATGAGTTGGAACTGACTCTACAACACTTAACAACAAAAACAGCATCATTGTTAAGTGTCCTAGAGGCAGCCCCAACTCGTAGAGGCCCTATATAGGGTTTCTGAGGTTGTAAATCTTTGCAGAAGCAGAAAGCCTCAGCTTTCTCATGGATCAGTTGGTAGAGTTGAACTGCTGACCTTGTGATTAGCAGCCCAATGCATAATCTACTATGCTATTAGAGTTCCTTCTGTAGGAGACTGTTTTGTTGTTGGTAAGTACTATGGAGTCGGTTCCAACTCATAGTGACCCTACACAGGGTTTCCAAAGCTGTAATCTTTACGGGAGCAGAATGCCTCAGCTTTCTCCCACAGAACCGCTGGTAGTTTCAAAATGCCGACCTTGCGGTTGGCAGTCTGCCTCGTAACCACTACGCTACCAGAGCTCTTTCTGTAGGAGACTAGGGTAGGTAAAATAGAAAACTGCATCAAACCAAATTTAGCAATATAGGTAAACACCTGGAATTCTGACTGCAAAATGTTGGTATGAGCACCTGCAAGTGCATTGGTTAAGTAAGTTTGGGCTCAATAATGGTCTACAGTCAATGTGGATCAGATACCAGATCCTGACATTCAGTAGAGAAAGGAGTATGAAGCTTCAGTAAGATCATATTGGAATGAAATTATGTGTAATCTGCTTAGCGACATTTAGCTATTTCTCTTGGTGGGGTGCAAAGGTCATTGGTGAAGGGAATACCAATATCCTTGAAAAGGCCTATGGTGGCTGTTCTATATAGGCTAGAGATGATGGTGGGGGAAGCCATCATAAAGTTGAACTTATGTAAAGACATTCCATGTGAATACAGACCAGATGGCAATGCTTAATCATCAGAGACAAGCTGTGAGTAATTATCCTGATAAGCTAATAGGGCAGAACTATAATCAAAGTATCATAAGCTAAAGAGATATCTAGGGGTGGCAAATTGATTATGAAAATCCTAGATATAAAGTAGATATTGTTTATTGCACTTGACTCATAGTGATCCTGTATAGAATTTCCAAGGAGCCGCTTGTGAGTTTGAACTGTCAACCTTTCTGTTAGCAGTACAGTGCTTATCCTACAGCATCACACCAGGACTACAGCGCCATACTGTAAATACTGCTAGACATATATAAGAAGAAATTCTAAGTTTAGCAGCAAAACCTTTGTCCGTCATTGTAGTAAGAACTTACAACCACTTATCCAGCTCCCAAACTTAATCTAATTCTCAGATCCACAGAATCTTAATAGGGGATTCTGAGGAGGACCCTGCACATGGCCATGGTGTTTACTAAAATTCTTCCTCTAATTCTTCCCCAGAGGGGCATGAGGTCATTTACCATGGTGACTTTGAATTGGAAAGAGGGAGATATTTATATACTCAACAGGTAACACATACTAGACTGATGTTCATCCCAATGGCCTGAAATGTCACCCCATAAAGTATACAGGGCCTGTGGAGGTTGGGTGGTAGATGGAAACTTGGCCCAAGTCCACGTTACACTGGATCTACGGAACTGCAAACTTTTTCGGTGGCAATAGGTCTATTACCTTCAAACATTTGATATTCCTGCACATCAGCTCTATAAATCTGTAAAGGATGTTATGGTTAGACACTCTCTCTACCTCCCCCTGCTCCCAATGAAATCAATACTGCATCCCTGAGTGCTGCAGACATAATGCCACCATCAAAGAAATGAAAACCACTGTGGTGATAATTCCTATTATATTCTTTGTAATTTTCCTATTTAGTTGGTACATAGACCCAATGCACATCAGGCCTACCTAAGCATTATCATACACTTAATCAGGTTGTGACACCAATTGCAGGCATTGTTCAAATGTGGTATCATCACTGGAACAAATTATTACATCTTGAGGCAACTTTTATGCAGTCATTGACCCAGCAAACATTTTCTTTTATATACCAAGTAATAAAGAAGTTTAGAACTGATTCACGTTTACTCTTACACCTCTCGGCTATATCAGCTCTCTGACTCAATCTTAATATATTCTAGAGAGACCTTGATTGCCTTGATTTCCATAGAGTACCATTCTGTTTCATTACACTGATGACAATATGGTAATTGGACCTGATGATCAGGAAGAAACAAAAATAGTTGGTTTTGAAAGGCACATGTATGCCAGAGAGAGGTGAGACAAACCTCATTGTTACTGATTGAATTGTATCCCAAAAAATACATGTTGCAAAGCTTAACACATAGTTATAAATCCATTTGGGAATAGTTGTTATGTTAATGAAACCACATCACTTTTGAGATATAAAAGAACATATTAGGACTGTGCTCCTTTAAAAAGAAAAATCATTTATATGTGACCTAATGGTCAACAATTACTTTAAGAAGAAGATGAGAATGTTAGGTGACAGGGTAACCATATTAATGGAAATGAAACAACCAGAATGGTTTTTCTGAGTTGCTTGGTCATAAAGCCTAAATAACAGACATATTCTTAATGATGATGTTTCTCTTACTCTGAAACCCACTTCAAACTGGAAGCTTTACACATTACCAAGTATATGAGTTAGGGCAGCATGTCTATTTGAATAATCTGGTGGTTTTATAACACAAATTCCATAAGTGAGTGATTTTAAAGAATGACTGTTGAGGAATGGCTCAAAATGAGGAGAAACAGCTGCAAATATCTGTTAACAATTAGAGCATAGAATGTATGAACTATAAATCTAGAAAAACTGGAAATTATAAAAATGAAATGGAACACATAAACACTAATATCCTAGGCATTAGTTAGGCTGATGCGGACTGGTATTGGTCATTTTGAATCTAACTATTACATGGTTTTATATGCTAAGATTGACAAACTGAAGAGGAATGGTGTCACATTCATCATCAAAAAAGAACATTTCAAGATCTGTCTTGAAGTATAGTGCTGTCTGTGATAGGATAATATCCATAGGCCTACAAGCAAGACCAGTTAATACCACTATTATTCAAATTTATACACCAACCACTAAAGCCATTAAAGCCAGTAATGATAAAATTGAAGAATTCTACCAACTTCTTCTTTGTGAAATTGATCAAATATGTAATTAAGATGTATTGATAATTTACTGATTGTCAAGGCTAGAAATAAAGAGGAAGGATCAGTAGTTGGAAAATAAGGTATTGGTGATAGAACAATGTTGGAGATTGCAGGATAGAATTTTGCAAGACCAATGATTTATTCACTGCAAAGTCTATTTTAAAATAACATAAAAGATGACTGTACTCACCAGATAGCATACATAGAAATTAAATTGACTACATCAAAGAGCTGTATACCATCAGCCAATAAGACTGGGGGTAGACTGCGGAAAAGACCATGAATTGCTCATATGCAAGTTCAGGCTGAAGCTGAAAAAAATAAAGCAAGTCCACAAGAGCCAAAATATGATCTTGACCATATCTCATCTGAAATTAGAGATCTTTTCAAGAACAGATTTGATGAATTAGACACTAATGACCTCAGACCAGAGAAGTTGTGTGATGACATCAAGAACATCATAAGGGAAGAAGAAGAAGAAGAAAGAAAGAAAAAAAAAAAAAACCCAAAATGGATATCAGATGATGTTGGGAGAGGTTGAACTGAAGGTCTCATACTTCAGGGTAGTTTAACCCAAGGATTGCAACTGAACAGTTTTGGTACAGAAAATCGGGCTGCTCCCAGGTCAAGCTGCCCCCTGAGGAACTTGCAGGACTGCCTTGGGGTACAGGGAACTTGAAAGTTTTTTTTTTTTTTCCCCTTGTACAACATTCAGTTCAGTCTGCACAAACATCTAGCTGCTCTATCTCTATTTCCCTAGTAACTAAAAGTTACATTCTTCTAATAAGGTCCCGCTTACTGTATGCACAAACACCACCAGATGTTCTTGCACTCTTTTCCCTGCCCCCAGCACCTCTTTTGATATGTGTATAAAATAAACTCGCTGCACTTGGTCTGCGTCATAGTATCTCCATCAGAGTTCTGTGTTCCACCTGGTCTCAACTTTTACTTAATTTTTTCATGTCTTGTGTCTTCCTTTTTCTTCTAATCTCCTGTCACCCCTACTCGGGTTTAAGCTCTCCATGTGGGCTGTGGAGAATAGCTGATGTCAGACATGGCAGTTGGCACCAAACGTGGGGACTCTGAAACTTGCTCTCCAGTGCAGTGATGCTAAAGCCATGAAAGAAATGAGGAAGTAAAAGAGCTGAAAAGAAAATTTCAAAGGGCAGCTCTATAAAACAAAATCAAATATTATAATGAAATGTACAAAAACCTGGAATTAGGGATGAACTAAAGGGGATGGACAAGCTCAGCGTTTCTGAAGCTGAAATAACTGAAGAAAAATTCAAGCCTCTACTTGAAATACTATGGGATTCTATGGGGAAATATTGAATGATGCAGAAAGCATCAAAAGAATACAGAAGGAATATACAGAATCAATGTTCAAACATTTCAAAAGGTAGCATATGAACAAGTGTCAATAGTATTAAAGGAAAAAGTCCATGGTGCACTGAAGGCATTGATAAAGAACAGTTCTCCGGAAAGTGATTGGATACAAATTGAAATCGTTCAGCAAACTAATGCAGCACAGGAGGCATTCATTTATCTGTGCCAAGAAATTTGGAAGACACTTAGGCAACTGATAAGAAGAGATCAATATTTGTGCCCATTCCAAAGAGAGATTACCTAAGGGAATGCAGAAACATTGGACAATATCATTAATATCTCATGCAAGTAAAATTTTGCTAAAGGTAATTAAAAAACAGTTGCAACAGTACATTGACAAGGGAACTATCAGAAGTTAAAGCCAGATTCACTCAACAAAGTAGGACTCAAGGGGAAATTCCTCAACAAAATTAAGAGCATATATACAAAACCAACAGCCTACATTACTTTCAATGGAGAGAATCTGAACGCCTTCCCTCTGCAAACAGGAACCAGACAAGGATGACCTTTGTCACCACTCCAATTCAATATTGTACTTGCTATACGGCAAGACAGGGAAATCGAAGGCATCCAAATTGGCAAAGAGGATGTAAAACTCTTTCTATTTGAAGATGATATGATCCTATACATAGAAAACCCCAAAGACTCAGTAAAAATACTACTAGTCCTCATTGGAAGATTCAGCAAAGTGTCGGGATATAAGATCAACATACAAAAATCAACTGGATTCCTCTATACCAATAATGATAGAGCTGAAAAGGACATTAGGAAAGCAATACCATTTATAATACCTCCCAAAGGATGAAATATCTAGGAATAAATGTAACCAGAGAAACTAAGGACCTATACAAAGAAAAATACAAAATACTACTACAAGAAACCAAAAGAGACCTACAAAAACAGAAGAATGTACCATGCTCCTGGATAGGAAGACTTAACATTGTGAAGATGCCAATACTGCCCAAAGCAATCCACATTCCAACGACATTCTTCAAAGAGATGAAAAAAAAATTATAAACTTTATATGGAAAGGAAAGAGACCCAGGATAAGCAAAGCACTGCTTAAGAAGAAGAATAAGGTTGGAAGAT
>NW_006408602.1:10275446-10282288 GCF_000296735.1 Chrysochloris asiatica | reverse complement strand
TCATTCTGTTGTGCATATGGTCGGTATGAATCTTTAACAAACTCAATGGCACCTGACAACAATAACAACATGTTATATCTTTTACTAACATTAACTCAAAAGATTTTCATAATGGCATTTCCTATTTCATTCTCTTCACCATCATCATCAGTCTTTTGTTTTAACTTGATATGATAGTGATGTTTGAGGTATGGTAAAGTCAAACTCAAATCAAGAGAGGGAGGCCAGAAACATTTTAAGATGTTTTTTACAGTATACCTTGAGTTCTGGTGTGGCACCATATTATAAGCACTCAATCTCAAGGTCAATTTGAACAGCAAGTTCAAACTCATCAGCCACTCCTTGTAAACCCTATACAGGATCAGAACTGACCCAAAGGTACTTAACAACATCAGTACACCTGGCAGGGTCACATGGAGAAAACCTAGGGAAAGATCTCAAGACAAAGGTGGAGCATGACTGGGAAGAAACACCTTTACTGTGATTTTCACAGGAAACATGGCAAGGAGAGGTCAGAGAATGTGGAGATTTATTTGTAACTATATTTAAACTAATGCTCACAGTTTAATGTTACTGAAGGGTAAACTGAGGAAGCATCTTATCTATAATCAGATGACATTGGTGTGGTGTTTAACATCATATTGCAGAAGCTAGAAAATGTTAATACATCACCATATTAGACATATTAGAAAAACCAGAGCCTAAAGTTCCTGCATGACTGAGCCCCGCCACACACTCTAGAGTTGATATTGTGTATATGTTCATATCCCATCAGTTTTCTCCCAGGCCCCAGGCCCAGCATAACATTTTGAGACATCTTTGATCCACCTGTCCCTGTGCCTCTGCTGGTATGTCCAGGAACTCTATGCAACAGCTTGTTTTGTTGTTGTTGTTGTTAAGTGTCATTGTGTTTGTTCCAACTCATGGCAACCCTGAATAGGGTTTTCAAGGAGTGGTTGGTGGATTTGAACCACCCAACTTGCGATTAGCAGTCCAGTGCTTATCCTATAGTACCACACCAGGACTATTTAGGCCTTTAAAAAGAACTTTAAAAAAAGGAGGCCTTGGTTTACATACCTTAGGGTGTTAGTTCAATAAATATAGGCAGGTAGAGGACAAGAGATGGAAGATGGGAGAGAGTAGAATGAGGAGTAGTTCTGCATTTGGACACTTGAGAATCTAAGGATTGAGATATCAGAAAAGAATAATTGCTCGTGGCTGTGTATGCCATGGAGTCGGTTCTGGCTCATAGTGACCCTATACAGAGTTTCCGAGGCTGTAAGTCTTTACAGAAGCTGAAAGCCTCATCTTTCTCACATGGAACAGCTGGTAGTTTCGAACTGCTGACCCTGAGGTTAGCAGCCTGATTTGTAACCACTAAGCTACCAGAATTGCTCATAGACATATCCAAATACCTCGTGGAATTTAGGTACTGGGCTTGAATGCTCAGGACCATACTCCAGGGAGAGCTAGGTCAACTGGCATAACAGTTCCTGATGTTCTACATCTTAGTCTGGTGAATAGCATCTGGGATCTTAAAAGCTTGCAAGTGGCCAAGACGCAACTATTGGCCTTCTCCCATTGAGAGCAAAGGAGAGTGAAAGTACCTAAAGACTCAAGAAACAATTAGTTTACAGCACTAATGGCTCACAAGAACTACAACCTCCAGCCTGAGACCAGATCTCTGACTGCTCTGACCTGGAACACAATAGAAGGTCCTGGTTAGAATGGGAGATTAATGTAGAGCAAAACTCATATTCATAAAAAATAGACCAGAGTTACTGGACAGATAGAAGGATTTACTGGAGGAATATCCAAGACTATTACCATAAAACACCCCTTAATCTGAAACTGAAGCCACTCCCAGACAGTACCATTCAGTCAAATTATACAATGGCCTATAAATTAAACAACAACACTCCTGAGGGAAGTGCTCCTTAGAACAATAAACTATATGAGACTAAATGGGCAACATTTACCCAAAGCCAAAATGAGGAAGAAACTGGACAATGGAAATAGGGGGTGCAGGGTGAAAATGAGGAAAGTACTGAAACATTGTAGGGATAGCAACCAATGTCATGGAGCAATTTGTGTACCAGTTGTTGAATGTGAAATTTATTTGATGTTTTCCAGAAAAAAGGAAAAGAAAAAAGTTATATTAAAGAACATGAGAAACAGAGGTTAGCCCGGGGATCTTACTTGTAATCTTACTCGGCAACACTCTAAATGACTGCAGCACTTTTACCTTCAGGGTCAGTCTTAAACCCAATCTAATTCCAGAGATGAAGAGGCCAATTGCCAAAAATATCCTAACTATTCATGCCTAAAATTATTTTAGCATGTACAAAGAAAGTCTTTATTCCCTAATGAGAGAAGCACAATAAAATACTAATGCCAGGGAGAGTCTATTCAAAGAATAAATGGAAATTGTGTACAGATTAATAGAATACTAGGACTAAACCTTAGAGATCAATTATAGCAGAACCCTCATTCTTATATGATTCCAATGAAGCACAGAATTTACATTGTGGAAAGTGTATCTAGTTTGCACCATAATTTACTAAATCCCAAAACACTAGAGCCAAACTGTAAACCTGAAATTTTAAAGAGAAAATTCTAGGATAAATATAATGAATGTAAATTTTGTATACTGATGAGTTGACTTAACTGCATTGATAACTCTAAAAATGTCACTGCAAAACAAGTGTTTGAATAACTATAAAATGATTATATAGTAATTATAATCCCTAGTATAATTATAATCTCTGGAGTCCTGGTGTGGCACTGTGGGTTACTGCGCTGGACTGCAAGGTCAGTTTGAACAACAAGGTCAACAGTTCAAACTCACCAGCTACTTCTTGAAAATCCTATACAGGGTTGCTACGAGTAGGAACTGACTCAATGGCATTTAACAGCAAGTATATTATTGGGGATTTGGGATGCTGTTTGAAATTGACATGGGACATAATCTGAATATCTCTGGATAGTGATCAGAAGATGGGGACTCTCTTCTTGGCTTCACTGTCGCATGGTGTGATCCTCAGCAAGATAATGTGCTTCTCAAGGCCTCCTCTATTTTTTCAGTTATATGAGAAAAATCATCGCTAAAACAAAAATTCTATAATATTAATGAAACTGTACTTTTGGCAAATCTCTTGTAGGCTCTGTTAACAAATATTTAATTATCTATATCTTGGGTCTGATCCACTCAGCATCTTTTATGACTCTCATTTAAAAAAACAAACAACAAAAAAACCATTTTATAATGCTGTGACTTTTTAACAAACTTGCTTTATCTCACATATTGTTGTTGTTAAGTGCCATTGAGTCAGCTCAGACCCTTAGTGACCCTGTATAGGGTTTCCCAGGAACACCTGGTAAGCTTGAACCACCGACCTTGTGGTTCAAATCAACTTTGCAGTCCAGCACTTTAACCCACAGAGCCACACCAGGAATCCAGTGCTACACCAGGACTCACATAACAGGCATTAAAACAATACATATTGTAAATCTCTGATACCAATTTAGTTCATGTAATTGTTGTTAGGTGCCATTGAGTTGGTTCCAACTCATAATGACTTTATATATAATGGAATGAAATGTTGCCTGGTTCTATGTCATTGTCACAATCATGTTTGAGTCTGTTGTTGCTATAGTGATAAATATGATGACGATGATGAAATGTATTACACAAGAGACAACAGAAATGCAAAAACCACTAACTTCTATGAGTGATCAGCTAACTAATTACAATATCAACCTGGTAACATCTATGAATGCTCTCATAATTAAGGAGTAAAAGTCAAGATAAAAAAAATACTTTCTCTAATTATAAATCATAAGAAAGACTTTAAGTTACACCTAGTCAATTAAAGCTATTTTTAAAACAAATCACAACTTCAATAAAAATATATAGCCACATCTCTACTTAATTCAACACAGATTCAGAAGAGGACTTGGACTAGAGATATCATAGCTGATGTCAGATGAATCTTGGCAAAAAGAAGAGAATACCAGAAAGATGTTTAATTGGCTTTACTGAGTATGTACAGTCATTTGACTGTGTGGATCACAATAAACTGTGGATAACATTGAGAAGAATAGGAATTCCAGAACACTTAATTGTGTTCAAGAGGAATTTTTACATAGACCAAGAGGCAGTCCTTCAAAAAGAACAAGGAGATACTTTAGAATCAGGAAAGTTGTGTGTCAGAGTTGTATACTTTCACCATACGTATTCAATCTGTATGCTGAATTGGTAATCTGAAAAACTGTTATATGAGGAATAACATGGTCACAAGACTGGAGAAAGACTCACATTACCTGATACGCATATGTCACAACCTTGCTTGCTGTAAGTGAAGAGGACTTGAATACTTACTGATGAAGATCAAAGACTATAACTTTAAGTATGGTTTTCACTTCAATGTAAAGAAAATGAAAATCCTCACAACTGAACCAATAAATATCATTATAAATAGAGAAAAACTAAAGTTGTCAAAGATTTCCTTTTACTTGGATATACAACCAATGCTTATGAAAGCAACAGTCAAGAAATCAAATGACATATTGCATTAGTCAATACTCCTCTGCAGAAAACCCCTTTAAGGTATTAAAGAGCAGTCAGTGTGAGGAGTAAGATTGCCTGACCCAAGCCATTGTATTTTCAATAGGCTCATATGCATATGAAAGCTGGACAATGAATAAGGAAGGCCTAGGAGAATTGATGCATTTTAATTATGGTTTTGGAGAAGAATATTGACATTACTATGGGCTGCCAGAAGAATGTTTTGGAAGACATATGGTCAGATTATTCCTTAGATGGGATGATGGCTAGTCTTTGTCTCTTGTTCTTTGGACTTTGATGTCAGGAATGACCAGCCCTGGAGAAGGACATCATGTTTGGTAAAATGGAGGATCAACAAGAGAGGGGAAGACCCCCAAGGAGATGGATTGATACAGTGGCAGAAATAATGGGCTCAAATATAGCAACAATTATGGAGATGGTACAGGACTGGGCAGTGTTTTGTTCTGTTGTGCTACAAGGGTCAGTTGCTGCAAGTCAGAACCCACTTCACAACACCTAACAACAACAATCTGGATTTAGAAGATGATTTCTAATGATTCCCTTTGAGTCCTGATGTCAAAATGCTTTGCAAATTGTTTTAGTTACTTGATATCCCAGAATATCCTCCCTACTTTTTCCTTTCTAGTAGTCAGGGGGAGTCCTGGTGTGGCACTGTAGTAACAAGGGAGACTCATAGTAAAGTGATTGCTATAATGCATGTGAAACTAATACCTCGTGTTTGAGGAACAAGAGGACAGTGCCAGAATTTACCTGCTAACCCACAGGTTTAGTCTAGGTCTGAATGAAAATTAGTTTTTTGAAGAATGTTTCAAAGAAAAAGTTCTAATTTCATACCATTTCTTCTTAGTTAATATTATTCATTAAAATACTCAACAACCTGGAAACAATAACAATTGAAGAAATGTTGAAGGACTTTTCAGACTATAACAAATTATTGCATGTTTAGAGAAACATGGTGAATGATGGTCTCCTTTTCTTGTTAATTTATCCAGCAATATTATAGTCTGAAGCACATTGGTTTCCAAAAAATATCTGACCTCCCTGAAGGCTGCTGCACTCGAAGACATTTATCAAGAAATACTTCAGATTTTTCAACTTCCCTCATTTTCAGTTTCAGGGCAAGATCCTGCCATCAATTTTTTCATGTGATTCTGATTGAGTCCAGTGGGCGTCCTGCACACAACTCAGTAGGGCATAATGATCCTTGGACTATAAGGATGCATTGTAGATTCCAATTCCCAACTTTTTATTATTTAAAGCATTTGCTTAAATATTCAGTGCTTTTTTCTAATGTCTCCTAATATGTCAAAGCTTAAAGTTCAATACTTGGCTAATCTGTTTTTAGTTATAATCTTAATTTTTTTCTTTAATTCAAAGTCAGCATAGTTAGTCAAACACGCAACCAAAATATATTGATAATTACTGCTGATTTTAATGCAACAGTTGGAAATAAAAAGAGGAAGTATCAGTCATTGGAAAATATGACTTTGGTGATAGAAATGATGCTGGGGGTCTCATGCTAGAATTTTGTAAGACCAATGACGTCTTCATTGCAAATACCCTTTTTAAATAACACAAATGACAATTATATACATGAACTTCTACAGATGGACTACAGAGAAATCGAATTGACTCCATCTGTAGAAAGAGATAGTAGAAAAGCTGCATAGCATCCACCCAAACAAGGTCAGGGGCAGACTGTGGAACAGACCAGCAATTGCTCATATGCAAGTTCAGGCTGAAGCTGAAACAAAGAAATCAACAAGAGCCAAAATTTGACTTTAAATATTTTCACCTAAATTTAGAGATCACCTCAAGAACAGATTTGACACATTTCGACTCTAAAGAATGAAGACCAGAAAAGTTGTAGGATGCCATCAAGAACATCATACATTCGGAAGAAAGCAAAAGGTCAATAAGAAGACAAAGAAGCAAGAAAAAAACAAAATAGATGCCAGGAAAGACTCTGAAACTTGCTCTTCAGCAGAGAGATCCTAAAGCAAATGGAAGAAATGAGGTGGTAAAAGAGATTAACAGAAAATTTCAAAGGGCAGCGCTATAATGAAATGTGCAAACATCTGGATTTAGAAAACCAAAAGGGGAGAACATGTTCAGCATTTATCAAGCTGAAAGAAGTGCGGAAAAAATTCAATCCTCGACTTACAGTATTGAAGGATTCTATGAGGAAAATACTGAATGATGCAGAAAGCATCAAAAGGACATGGAACAGCCTGGGGTAGCTAGAAGAACAGAA
>NW_006408602.1:10272534-10273941 GCF_000296735.1 Chrysochloris asiatica | reverse complement strand
CATTGGACAATATCATTAAGATCTCATGCAAATAAAATTTTGCTAAAGATAATTTTAAAATAGCAGTGCCAATAAATTGACATAGAGCTGCCAGAGATTCAAGCTGAATTCAGATGAGGATGTGAAATGAGGGATATCATAACTGACATGAGAGAGATCTTGTCTAAAAGCAGAGAATACCAGAAAGATGTTTAACCTGTGCTTTATTGACATGCAAAGGCTTTCTACTGTCTGGCTCATGACAAACTATGGGCAACATTGCAGAGAATGAGCATTGTGGAACACTTAATTGTGTTCATGAGGAACTTGTACATAAACCAAGAGGCAGTCATTCTAATAGAACAAGGGTGCACTGAGTAGTTTAAAATCAGGAACAGTATCAGGGTGGTACTCTTTCACTATAATTATACTTATTTAATCTGTATGCTGAGCAAATAATCTGTGAAGCTGGATTACATGAAGAGGAATGTGGCATCAGGATTGGAAGAAGATGCGTTAACAACCTGTGGTATGCAGATGATGCAACCTTGTTTTCCGAAAGCAAAGAGGACTTAAAATACCTACTGATGAAGATCAAAGACCAGTCTTCTGTACGAGTTGCACCTCAATGTAAAGAAAACAAAAGTCCTCACCACTGGACCAAAAATAACATTATGATAAATGAAGAAAATATTGAAGTTGTCAAAGACTTCATTTTGCTTGGATACATCATCAACACTCATGGAAGTAGCCATCAAGAAATCAAATGACATATTGCATTAGGCAAATCTTCTGCACAAGAACTCTGTAAAGTGTTAAAGAGCAAAGATGTCAGTTTGAGGACTAAAGTGCACCTAATTTAAACCATGGTATTTCTAATAGCCTCATAGGCATGTGAAAGTTGGACAATGAATAAGGAAGACCACAGAAGAATTGATACCCTTCATTTATGGTGTTGGAGAAGAATGTTAAAGATATCATGAACTTTCAGAAGAACAAAAACATCTGTGTTGGAAGAAGTACAACCAGATGCTCCTTAGAAGCTAAGGTGGCCAGATGTAGTCTTTCATACTCGGACGTATTATCACGATGGACCAGTGCCTGGAGAAGGATATCAAGCATGGTAAAGTGGAGGCACAGCATAAAAGAGGGGGACCCCAATGAGCTGGATTGACACAGTAGCAGCAACAATGGCCTCAAGCATAGCAGCAATTTGAGGATGGCACAGGACTAGGCGGTTATTTTTTCTATTGTACATGGGTCACTGCTGGTCAGAACCTATTCTATGGCACCTAACAACAACAACATGGCTAGGATATTTAAGAACAACAACATTCTATACCAATTCCATTGTTATTGGAACTGACTTTCAGAAAAGAAAAAATATAAATTAGAATGTTGTTGTTGTTATCAGGTGCCATCAAGTCG
>NW_006408602.1:10264076-10270088 GCF_000296735.1 Chrysochloris asiatica | reverse complement strand
GTGGCATAGCCCTCAGAATCACAGCAACTCTAGCCACCACAGCACGACAGACAGATGAATAATCGAGACCAATTCACAGCACTGGACCAACCACACAAAAAAATCAATGTGATTGAGTAATTATATACCTTTATTCTGTTGCCAACTAGATTTCTGATGTGGCACTGTAGGGTCAGCACAAGACTGTGAACCACAAGGTCAGCAGTTCAAACCTACCAGCTACTCCTTGGAAACCCTGTGCAGGGTTGCTATAAGTCGGTACCGACTCAATGACACTTAACAACAATGCTATTTTGCCAAAAGTAGTAAATGTGATTTGTAATTTTCAGAGTTTGGAACTGTGTTAAGTAGGATGCCTTTTGTTTCAAGTAATAAAATATACTAATAAAAGTGACTTGGGCAATAAGGATTTTAGTATTGTACTTATGAAGATTCCCTGAATTAAGTCTCAGGGTTGGTTACCCAATATGTCAAGTTATTTAGTTGATTTCCTTGTTGCATTCTTAGCTCTACCATTATGGTCATAAAAATGACCATAGCACCTACAAGTTTCAGGTCCTCAGACCATATTATGGAAAGTATGAAACAACAGTGTGTGATTCATTTCATTATTCCCTGAATCTAAAAGTCAGAAGTAGAATCTCAAAATTTTGCTTGCAATGAAATGGGAAAAAAAAAAAAAAAGACTATAGGACAGCTTGTCAGCAAAGCCTATCACTGAAATGCCTTGTTTTACTGCAACAAAGCCACATTTATCAGTTAGCTTGCATGACTACTTTTGGAGTAGTCATATATTTGTGAAAAGTTCTGGACAAACATGCAGAGTGAATGTACATGCTGTGTTTGTGAGTGTGTGTGTGTGACTCAGGGGCCCACAAACCTATCATTCTTTCTTTCTAATTTAGTATTCCATTTGAAAATAAGATCCCAGAGGTCAACAAGCCTTATGGAATAATACAACACATCCAATTACCTTCATTTTATAATTAAACCTAGCATTGTTGATGTTGTTAGTGCTCTCAAGTTTTTTCTGATTCATAACGATGCAAAATGGATCAAAACCTGCCTCATCCTCCATCATCCTCACAATTGTCAAGTTTTAGGCCATTGTAGCTGTCACTTTGTCAATCCATCTCACTGAGAGACTTCTTTATTATTGATGCTTCAGTTTACCAAACATGATGTTCTCCTCCTGTCAATATGTTCAAAATATGAAGATGAAGATTCACTCTCCTCACTTCTAGGGAACTTTCTGGTTATACTTCTTCTAAGACAAATTTATTTGCTCTTTCAGAAGTCCATGTTACTTTCAATACTCTTCTCCAGCATCGTAATTCAGATATATCAATTCTTCTTCAGTATTCCTTATTTATTTTCCCACTTTCACATACATGTGAAACAACTTGGGTCAGTTGCACTTTAGTCCTCAAAGTCCTTCTTGCTCTTT
Source organism: Chrysochloris asiatica (assembly GCF_000296735.1). Taxonomy (NCBI): domain Eukaryota; kingdom Metazoa; phylum Chordata; class Mammalia; order Afrosoricida; family Chrysochloridae; genus Chrysochloris; species Chrysochloris asiatica. The sequence goes on along the minus strand of NW_006408602.1, from coordinate 10,268,641 downwards.
AACATTTTTAAGTGGTATTTTGCAGTATGTTTGCCTGATGCAACACATCATTTGATTTCATAGCTGCGCTTCAATGAGTGTTGATTGTGAATCCAAACACATGTTTGACAACTGCAATTGTTTCCATTTATCATGATGTTATTTATTGATCCACTTGTGGGATTTTTACTCTCTTTACATTGAGGTACAATCAATTCCAAAGGCTGTAGTCTTTGATTTTCATCATTAAGTATTTTAAATCTTCTTCACTTCTGGCAAGCAAGGTTGTATCATGGGCATATCATAGATGAATGAATATTCCTCCATTCTTGATGCCACATTTTTCTTCATATAATTCAGTTTCTCAGATTATTTGATCAGCATACAGATAGAACATGCATGATAAAAGGACACAACTTTGACACACACTATCCCTGATTTTAAATCATTCAATATCCTCTTGTTCTATTCAAAGGATTGCATCTAAGTCTGTGTACAGGTTCTTCAAAAGCATGATTAACAACTGTAATTCCAATTCTTCACAATACTCTCCACAGTTTTTTGTGACCCACACAGGCAAATGACTTGGCATAGTCAATAAAGCACAAGTAAACACCTTTCTGGCGTTCTCTTCTTTCAGCCAAGATCCATCTGATATCAGCAATGATATTCCCTAGTCCTTTGTCATCTTCTGAATCCAACTTGAATTTCTTCCAGCTACCTCTCAATGTACTGTTACAAACACTTTTCTATTATCTTTATTTGCATATGATATCAACAATATTGTTCAGATGATTCTCACTTTCCATTGAGTCACCTTTCTTTGGGATAGCTACTAATATGGGCCTCTTCCAATTGGTTGGCCATGTAACTGATTCCAAATTTCTTGGCATAGACAGGTGAGCACATCCAGCACTGCACCAGTTTGTTGAAACACTTCAACTGGTATTCTGTCAATTTCTGGCACCTTGTATTTTGCCAATGCATACAATGATGCTTGGATTTCTTCCTTCAGTATCATTGGTTCTCGATCATATACTACCTCTTGAATTAGCTCAATGTCAAACAATTCTCTGTGGCACAGTGGTTGTTTATTCTTTACTTCTTCTTTTGATGCTTCCTGCATCTCTTAATATTTTACCCAGGTTATTGTTGTTGTGTATCATTGAGTCAGTTGGCTCATAGGGAGCCTGTATAGGGCTTCCAAGAGCAACTGATGCGTTTGAACTGCTGACCTTGCAGTTACAAGTCCAATACTTATCCTACAGCACCACATCAGGACTCATAGAATCCTTGAGTATTACATCCTGTAGCTTGAATTTGTTTTGCAGTTCTTTCAGCTTGAAAAGTGCTGAGCGTGTTCTTCCCATTTATTTTTCTAATTTCAAGTCTTTGCTCATTTCATTATAATACTTAACTTTATCTTCTTGAAATTTTCAGGTCACCTCTTTTACTTTCTTATTTATTCCAGTTGCTTTATCTTCTCTACACTCAAGAGTAAGTTTCAGAGTCTTCTGATATATAGTTTGGCCTTTCTTGTTTTTCTTAATGGACTTTTGTTTTCTTCATGGACGATGTTCTTGATATCACTATACAAATTCTCTGCTCTTCAGTCATTAGTGTCTAATGCATTACATCTGTTCTTGAAATAATGTCTAAATTCAGATGTTGTTTTTCTTGTTATGAAGTGCTATCAAGTCAGTTCTGACCCATAGCAACCCTGTATAGGGTTTCCAAGGAGAAGCTGGTTAGCTTGAACCGCCAACCTTGCAATTCAAATGGCTTTGCAGTATGGCGTATAAACCCACAGTGCCACACTGTTGTTGTTGTTGTTAAGTGCCATCGAGTCGGTTCCGACCCATAGCGACCCTGTACAGGGTTTCTGAGGGTATAAATCTTTACGGGAGTAGAAAGCCTCATCTTTCTCCCACGGAGCGGCTGGTAGTTTCGAACCGCTGACCTTAATGTTCGCAGCCCGATTCGTAACCACTAGGACTCCCTAAATTCAGATTTTTGTTGTTGTTGTTAGGTAGGATACACTAAATAAAAGTCATATTTTTAACTCTGGTGAATTTGGTTTCATTTTCTTCAGCTTCAACCTGAATTTGCATATGAGCAATTGGTGGTCGGTTACAGTCAGCTGTCAACCTTATTTTGGCTGATAATATTGAGTTTCTCCATTGCCTCTTCCCACAGATGTAGTCAATTTAATTCTTAATTATTCCATTTGGGGAGGTCCATGTGTATATTCATCTTTTATGTTGTTGAAAAAAATGTATTTGCAATTAATAACTGATTGATCTAGCATCATTTCAATCACAAAGGCCATATTTTCTAGCAACTGATCCTTCCTCTTTATTTCAAACTTTCACATTCCAATCACCAGTAATTATCAATGTATCTTGATTGTATGTTTTAACAATTTCAGGCTAAAAAAGGTGGCAGAGTTCAATTTCATTACTGGCTTTAGTGTTTGGTGCATAAATTTAAATAATAATGGTATTAACTGGTCTTCCTTGTAGGCATATGGCTATTATCCTATTTAAGACTGCATTGTATTTTAATATAGATCTTGAAAGGCTCTTTCTGACAATGAATGTGACAACATTCTGCTTCAATCTGTCATTCCCAGAATAGTAAACCACATGATTATCTCATTCAAAATGGGGAATACCACTTCAGTTCACTAATGCTTAGTATATCCATCTTTATGTATCCCATTTCATTTTTGACAACTTCCAATTTTCCTAGATTCATACTTTGTACATGACATATTTTATTTATTAATGAGTATTTACAGTTGTTTCTTTTCATTTTGAGATGTGCCCCATCAGCAAATGAAAGTCCCAAAAACTTTGTTCCATTCATGTTCTTAAGGTCAATTCTACTTTGAGGAGGCAGCTCTTGTCCAGTTGCATTTTGAGCGTCTTCCAACATAAGTTGCTGATCTTTGGGCATTATGGCAGACAATGATATGCTGCTATTCATAGGTGTTCAGTGGCTAACCATTCTGAAATGGTCCTCTCCTTCTTCCTACTCTGTCTTTGTCTCAAAGCCCAGCTGAAACCTGTCCACTATGGGTAACACTGCTGGTATTTAAAATACCAGTGGCATAGTTGCCAGTACCATAGCAACACACAAGCCACTACAGCAGTATAAACTGACAGATGAGTGGTGGATCCCTAGCATTAGTAAATATTTGTTTCAATTATGCATCCCTTCACATAAATTCTAATGGTATAGACAGTGAAAAGTTCATACTTTATCCTCCTGTATGTTGTCCCCTCTAAGGTGCTCAGGTAGCATAGTGGTTACAAATCAGGTTGTTAATCTCAGGGTCATCAGTTCGAAACTACCAGCTGTTCCACCAGAGAAAGATGAGACTTTCTGCTCCCATAAAGATTTACAGCCTCAGAAACCCTATGCAGGGTCCTTATCAGTTGGAACCAAATTCCTTTAATATTGAAATCTTAGACCTTGAACAATAATGTAGGCATAAATGGAAGCAAAGAGTAATAGGAACATGTTGTTGTTGTTGTTGTTAACTGCTGTAGAGTCTGTTCCAACCCATAGCAACCCTGTATAGGGCTTCTGAGGAGCGGCTGGTGAACTTGAACTGCTGACTTTGCAGTCCAGCCATTAACCCACACCAGGACTCCAAAAGGAACAAGTTATTAAGTGCCATTGAATCGATTCTAATCCATAGTGACCCTGTATAGGATTTCCAAGGAGCAGCTGGTGAGCTTGAACCACTGCTTGCAGTTCAAACAACTTTGCAGTCTGATGCATTAGCCCTCAGAGCCTTACCAGGACTCAGACAGGGTCATAATGTAAGGAAAAAATGCAGTAAACTTCAAGTGGACAGAGTCCAGAGATCAAATCAGAACAATGTCTCCAGTGTGGGACAAGTACCCATGAGCCACAGACAAAGAGATGACCAAGCATCAAAGCAAGCACCCAGAAGCATTAGGACAGGAAGACTCTCCAAGCTAAGAGAAGGCAAAGGATTATGAATCAGTGAAAGGTGGGGGGAAAAATGTGTGTCAACAGTACAACAGAAAAATCTACAGATGAATCAACAAAAGATTAAAATGGAGAGGAAAAGTAACCATATAAGGAGATTGCATAGCTACAGCCACAATTAGCACAGGAGAGAATTCAGATACTAGTATTGTATTATAGGTATTATAGGATCAGCACTGGGCTGTGTATCACAAGGTCGGCAGTTCAAACTCACCAACAGCTCCTCAGAAACCCTATACAGCTTGCTATGAGTTGGAACCAACTTGATAGCACTTAACAACAACAACAACATTTTCAATGAGACCTCTGACATTGCACTATAGAGTAAGCACTGGACTGGTAGCCACCAGGTCTGCAGTTTAAATCCGTCAACTGCCCTCAGAAGCCCTATACAGTGTCACTATGAGTTTGAACTGACTCAACAGCACTTAACAACAACTAGATTTTTGAAGAATATTTGAACTCAGAGAAAAAGAGGAAGACCTCCAACGAGATGGATCGGCCAGGTGGCATCATTGATGGACTCGGGGGTGGCAGCGGTGGTGAGGTTGGCCCAGGATCGA
>NW_006408602.1:10218309-10263976 GCF_000296735.1 Chrysochloris asiatica | reverse complement strand
GCCAGGTGGCATCATTGATGGACTCAAGTGTGGCAGCGGTGGTGAAGTTGGCCCAGGATCGAGCATTGTTTCGTTCTGCTGTGCATGGGGTCGCTATGAGTCGGTTCCGACTCGATGGCACCTGACAACAACAACAACAATTTGAACTCAAAGAATATTTCCAGTTAAAAGAATGAAGGTATTGAGCATATCAAATTGGGATTCCATACCTAGGTATCTATCTTAGAGAAATGAAAAAATATGTATCTACTCAAAGACTTTTAGGTGAATGTTCATAGCATCTATTCATGCTAGCTAGAAACTGAAAAGAAAAAGGAAAATGGAAATGTATATCAACTGGAAAATAGGAAAATCTAATAAGATATGCCTATACCATGTAACAAGGAGCTCTGATAGTGTAGTGGTTACGAGTCAGGATGCTAACCTGAAGTCCAACAGTTCAAAACTACCAGCTGTTCCATCACAGAAAGATGGGGCTTTCTGCTCCTGTGAAGATTTACAGCCACTACCACCATACAATAGAATGACTTGAGTCCTGGTGTGGCACTGTGGGATAATGCTCTGGACCACAAGGTCTTTTTGAACCACAAGATTGGCAGTTCAAATTCACCAACCGTTCCTTGGAAACTCTAAATAGGGTCGCTATGAGTCACAACTGACTTGACGACACTTAACAACAACAACAATACAATATAATGGTGTGCCTCTGTAGGATAAACGGTGGGCTACTAACTGAAATGTCAGTGGTTCAAACCCACCAGCCACTCCTTGGAGACCGTATACAGGTTCCCCATGGGTCCGAACCAACTCGACAGAACATAACAGCAGCAACTACAACAAATATAATGTCTACTATCAACAGTCAAATAACAGACTACTAATAAAATTACCTAGAGGGATGAACATCAAAAACATTGCTAAGTGAAAGATTCTATACCCAAAAAACGGTATGAATTCATTTAAATGAAATTTCTAGACAAGACAAGGCTATAGAAACAATGCTGATTAGTGCTTACCTGGTCCTGGATGCACAAGCAGGGACTGACTGAAAATGTCAGAACTTTTGGGGACAAGGGAAGCATTCTAAAATTTATTGTGATGAAAGTTGACAAATATAAATATGAACATGTATTAAAAGCATTGGATTATGCAATACACTTAGAATGAATGACTGAATTGTACAGTGTGGTGTGTAACATATTTCAAGAAATCAACAACAAAAAAATAATGCAGTGTCCACATTGGTGTTCTCTCTCTGTCTCTTTGTGTCTGTCTTTGTCTCTCTCGCCCTCTCATGATTATTTGCCTCAGGAACCCAGCCACCATGTTGTGAGGAAGCCCAGGACTGACAGTGAAATCAATCAGCCAAGAGTGAACACGCCTTCAGATGGTTCTAGCCCCAGGTGAGGCTTCAGACTTCATGAAACAGAAATAAGATGCTCCTACTGTGACTTATTTGAATTCCTGACACACAATAATCATGAGATAGTAAAGTTGTTGTTACTTTTAAGGCACAAAGTTTTGAAATAATTTGTTACATATTAATAGGTAACTAATATTGACAATAATGACATCATACAAATGAATATAAAATGATGACTATGACTAGTTATAAAATAAAAAGGTATGTGGAGCAGTAAGGAAATATAACTGAGGGATCATTTATTTCCCACAGCAAATTCACAAAAATTCAAGTAGTCAGGAAAGGCTAACAACTGCGGCATGCTTCATGAATGGACACTAAAAATGATCAATGAATAAATGTAAAATGACTGTATCACAGACAGTCTAGAAAAGTAACTACAGCATGACCCTGTTAGAAAGGACTCCAATATTGGTAGTCATACTCTACCAAATCAAGCTATGTGACTTTGAGCAACCAACCATGCTGAACCTCAATTTCCTTTTCTTAAAGTGGAACTTAAACACTACTTCCCTCATAGGAAGATTAAATGAGATGATACATATTAAACACTTAGCATAGAGTTTGACTTAATAAATATTGGTTATTTTTATTATTAAATGATTGGGGAGCCACCAATAACATGGCCCCAAATTATCTCTACTTATAAACTTGCCACAGGTGCCTGACTAGCTCAGTTGGTAAAGCATGAGACTCTTAATCTCAGGGTTGTAGGTTTGAGTCCCATGTTGGGTATGAAGTCTTTTGGACTCCTGGTGCAGCACTGTAGGATCAGCACTGAACTTCAAACCACAAGGTTGGCAGTTCAAACCCACCAGCTGCTCCTAGGAAACCCTATACAAGGTTGCTATGAGTTGGAACAGGACTCATCAACACTTAATAGCAACAATAAGCTTTCAATTTAAATATACCGTGGAGTCGGTTCCGACTCATAACGACCCTGCACAGGGTTTCCGAGGCTGTAAATCTTCACAGGAGCAGAAAGTCTCATCTCTCTCCCACGGAACAGCTGGTAGTTTCAAACTGCTGACCTTGTGGTTCACAACCTGATTCGTAACCATGGAAATAATGAGTTTCTTAAAGTCCTTGTGAATAACTTGACTTGAGAATTTCAAATACCTATCCTATAGGAGGAGTCCTGGTGTGACACTGGGACAATGCACTAGACCATAAGGTCAGTTTGAACCAGTAATTCAGCAGTTCAAATTCACCAGCTGCTCCTCATAAACCCTATATAGGGTAGATATGAGTCGGAACTGAGTCTAGGAAGACCATAGAAGAATTGATGCATTTGAGTTATAGTGTTGGAAAAGAATGTTCCAAGTACCATGGACTGCCAGGAGAACAAACAAATCTATGTTGGAAGAAGTACAGCCAGAATGTTCTTTAGAAGTCAGGACAGCCAGACGTTATCTCTCATAATTCAGACATTTTATCAGGAAGGACCAGTCTCTGGAGAAGGACATGATGCTTGGTAAAGTGGAGGGTCACAGAAAAAGAGGAAGTCCCCCAGTGAGGTGGATTGGCATAGTGGGATAATGCACTGGACTGCAGCAAGGGGATCAAGCGTAGCCACGATGGTGAGGTTGGTGCGGGATCCGGCAGTTTTTCATTCTGTTGTGTGTAAGGTTGCTATTAATAGGTACTGACTCAAAGGCATCTAACTACAACAACATCCTCTTTTCACATTTTATAACTTCTGAGCTTTTAGACAACAAGTCAAGAATCCAAAATGATCTAAAATATTGGGATGAAAGAAGAAAATGGACTTTTTTCTTCTATTAAAATGATTCTATTTTGTGGTCTAAGAAGCTCTTCAGTAATCCAACAAGAGTCATAACCACAGAGGACATCGTGAATCAGATTCATCTGGTGAAGACGTTTTCTGTTGTACTTCACTGAATGAGTTGAGGGGTGAACAAAAAGTGGAGTCAACTTCTAGAAAGGAACGTGAATGCCTTGGGGACTTTGCAGTTTAACTGCATCATTCTGCCACATCAGGAATATCAGCAAAGAATTGTCACCTGAGAAGAGTTATAAAATAAAGTACATCTTTCTAAGATCTAGTGTGGAGTCCTATCTGAATCTTACCTGTCTTTATATTCCTACAAATTTACACAATTCCTGGGTCATAAGATGCTCTCAATAAATGTGTGCTGAACTGAATTTAAGCATGAGGTCAGAGAATAGACACAAAACCTTTAGAAGAATACTCTGTAGAACCTTGAGCTTAAAGTGATGTTTCTTTCTCCCTTAAGCCCAATAAAGCCATTCTATACTGCCTTTTCCATTTTTTCTTTCCAGGCCTTTCCCCTTGGTAGGAATTTATATACATGTATTGATATATAAGGAGCTCTGGTAGCGTAGTGGTTACGAATCTGGCTGCGAACCTTAAGGTCAGCGGTTCGAAACTACCAGCTGCTCCGCGGGAGAAAGATGAGGCTTTCTACTCCCGTAAAGATTTACACCCTCGGAAACCCTGTACAGGGTCGCTATGGGTCGGAACCGACTCGATGGCACATAACAACAAACAACAACATTGATATATCTATATCTATATATATCGATATCTATATATATCGATATATCTATATCTATATCTATATATCGCATAGTAACTAAAAGTAAAATGTTTGGAGAGAGACTGCCTGAGTTCAAATCCCATTCTGCCACTTTGTTTATTGTGTTACCTTAAGCAAGATCACTTAACCTCTCTGTTCCTTCATCTGTAAAATGGAAATTACAGTTATTATGAGGGATAGTTTTATAAATAGGTTGGATTTGGCACATAGTAGGCAGTCAAAAAAAGGCAGTTGCAGTCATCTTCAACCAATCTAACATTGCTCTGGGCATGGCACTTAGTGCCTTGTACAAACTCCTTCCCTTTTCTGAGCTGCAGCCCAGAATGTTCTTTGCACTCACACACTCTGAGAATGGTGGCTGGAAATGGTTTTCTTTCTAACAGAGTTCTACAGAGTCTGGTGTATGAAGAATCACACTGATGATCCTTGAAAAGTCCAGCTGTAAACCAAAACACAGTCTCATTTTATTTCATGGGCAGACAGAATTATTTTCCTGCCAAATATTATTTTCTTGCCTTGTAAATGCCAAATATGTCCTAAAAATCAAACAAGGCCTTACTTTTTCTCAGTAAATTAGACAGTCATACCAAGCATCCCCAAAGCATCATTAGTCACATTTGGGAAGACCTCGTTTTTTTTTTTTGTACATTTTTAAATATGCATTTTAAAAGCTTGAAATGCTGCCACCTAGAGACAACCATTTCATAAAGATAACCAAGGTAGTGATCATGAAAGACTACTAAAAGAGTACGTCAGCATTCATTCTAAATGTCATTTTAAAAAGTCTAGAAAATAAATAATGTACCTATTTTATACAGAACAAATTGATTAAAGGAAAAAAGGAAAGTAATTCAAAGTTATCATTGTTAATAAGTGGGAAGTAAATGTATGTTGCTTTTTAAATAACTTTTCATTGTGAATTGGGTAAGGGTTTGCAGAGCAGATCATGAATTTTACATTCGACAATTCATACTCGTTTGCTTCATCACAGTGTTTTCGATCCCTTAATTAACATCATTTATCCCACTACCTTACTCTAGTGTTTCTTGTTTCTATTTCTCTTTCTCTCCTAACCCTTCTGAACTTTGTCCTTGGGTAAATGCTGTCCTTTTGATCTAAAATGATTGATTATTCTAAGGTGTGTGTACCTCACTAGAGCTATTGTTATTTGTTTTGTTTTGTTTTTGACCAGTTGTTTATCATAAGCAATGTGCTGCTACTGGAATAATCCCTGACTAAGAACCAAATGAAAGATGCAAACATCTTGCCTTCTGGTCCACCACCATTTCTGGGTGATGTTCCCAGCTCTTCAATCCTGGTAAGACCAGGAGAAAGGAGACCAGATAGCATATTTTCTAAAGCATTATTTCCTGGCTTTGTGAATCTCTAAACAAATCTCTTCCTGCATTGTAACCATTTTAGTATTCAGGGATTAAAATTACACAATGGGCATAAGTAGCTAGCTAAATTCTTTGACTAGAATTAGAAATTCCATGAGATTAGAAGAAAATGAGGGAAATGTTATTCTTATCCTAAACAAAAAGGAATGCTTTGTTAATGCTACCTATTAAGCAAAGAGAAACTATACCCATAAATATTCAGTTTTCCATATTTCCCATTACTATGTGACCAGACTCTCCTTTCTAATTTTCAAATCTCTATTGCCAACATATAGCTTCTATAAACTGTTGACTCATAGAGACCTCATGTGTGTCAATACATAACAGTGCTTTGTAGATTTTCAATGGCTGATTTTTCAGAAGAAGGTTACCAGGCCTTTTTTCTGCATTCGAACCTCCAGTTGTTCAGTTAGCAGCTGAATGTGTTAACAGTTTATATCACACAAGGTCTCCATTCATCCTTAGCCTGTCCCTTTTCTCTAGTTTGCCTTCAATTTATCTACTAACTACAGGAGCAAAGTCACTCCACAATCACCTGTAAAATCTCGGCCTACAGTAAGAATGGGATAAAACAGGGTCACAAAGATAACAGAGGATTTTGTTTGTTTGTTTTGTTTTTCTAGGTCATTTGATAGACAATGTCGCAGTTAAGAAAGAAACCAGGACAGTTTTTTTTTCCCCCTAACTCCCAAGCAATGATCTAGCTACCTGAACAATCAAACCTACTGCTGTCGAGTGGATTCCACCTCTAAGTGACCCTATAGGGCAGGGTATAATTGCCCCATAGAGTTTCCAAGGCTATAAATCTTTATGGAAACAAACTGCCACATATTTCTCCTGTGGAGAGGCTGGTGGATTTGAATCACTGACCTTTTGGTCTGGCTAGAGTCCAACAGACACTTGAAAACTTGAAAGGCTGTGGAGAATATAAAACAGCATGCCTTTTATCAGACCCTGGGCCAAGTGGCAACTCAACTTCTCAATTGTCCTCAAGTAGCAGCAGGATCGCTAAAACCCACTCACTTAGTGCATGGTCTCTGGTAGAGGGCATAGTGTGTTTCAAGATGAGATATAAACTTGCACTTGAATTTTCGCAACAGGAGAAGATTTGATTAAGTGTGTCTAAATACAACTGTAATAAAATAGATTTAATTTAGGAACAGGGACTACAACAAGATAATACTGCATTTGTTCAGAAAGGCTGGATCAAGGATGAGAAAAAAAATGTAACTGATAAAAGTGTGTCTAATTGTTTTCCCTCTATTATCATGGTTTTGCTCTGCTACAGTCAAGCATGGGAATATTCCATAATTTCCAGAATATAAATCAGATTCTACTTCCTTTGCGGACATTACTGAAATAATTTAAATCATTTTATATTATCTTTTATAAGTAATGTGTCTAATGCCTTTTGTCAATATTCTACTTCAACTAGATCAAAAGAAATAAGTGAAGATAAACAAAAATAAGGCATGTGAGATTGTAAAAATGAAAGAGAGTGAGGCCAGAGTGGGTATAGCACTGTCTGTGATAGGATAATATCCATCGCCTACAGGAAGACCAGTTAATATCAGTTGTTGTTGTTGTTGTTATGTGCCATCGAGTCGGTTCCGACCCATAGCGACCCTGTATAGGGTTTCCGAGGGTATAAATCTTTACGGGAGTAGAAAGCCTGCACCAACCATGAAAATAAGTTATGATGAGATTGAAGAATTCTACCAAATTCTTCACTCTGAAACTGATCAAACACGCAATCAAGATGTATTGATCATTACTGGTTATTGGAATGCAAAGGCTGGAATCAATGAAGAAGGATCAGTAATTGGAAAATATGGCGTTGGTGACACAAATGATGCTGGAGATCGCATGCTAGAATTTTGCAAGACCAATTAATTCTTCCTTAAAAATACCTTTTCTAAACAGCATAAAAGATGACTATACACATGGGCCTTACTAGATGGAACACACAGAAATCAAATTGACTTCATCTGTGCAAAGAGATGGTGGAAAAGCTCCATATCATCAGCCAAAACAAGATCAGAAGCAAGCTGTGGAACAGACCGTCAATTCCTCATATGCATGTTCAGGCTGAAGTTACAGAAAATTAAATCAAGTCCACAAGAGCCAAAATATGGCCTTGAACATATCCCACCTGAATTTAGATATCATCTGAAGAAAAGATTTGATACATTAGGCACTAAAAACCGAAGTCCAGAATTGTTGTGTGATGACATCAAGAACATCAGACAGGAAGAAAGTAAAAGGTCATTAAGATGAAAATAAAGAAGGAAGAGACCAAAATGGATGTCAGAAGAGACTCTGAAATTTGCTCTTTGGCATAGGGATGTTAAAGCAAATGGAAGAAATGAAGACCTAAGAGAGCTGAGCAGAAAATTTCAAAGGTCAGTTCAAGAAGACAAAGTCAAATATTATTACAAAATATGCAAAGACCTAGAGTTAGAAAAACAAAATGGAATAACATTTCTCAAGTGGAGAGAATTGAACAAAAAAATTCAAACCTCAACTTGTGTCATTGAAGGATTCTGTGGGTAAAATACTGAATGATGCAGACAGCATAAAAAGAAGATGAATGAATATACAGTCACCATACCAAAAAGAAATGGTCAATGTTCAACCATTTCAAGAGGTAGCATATGATCAAGAGCCAATGATACGGAAGGAAGAAATCCAAGATGTATTGAAATCATTGGCAAAGAACAAGGCATGGAAATTGATAGCATACAAATTGAAATCTTTCAAAAAAGTGATGCGGCACTTGAGGCACTCATTTATCAGACAAGAAACTTGGAAGACAGCCATCTGGCAAACTTATTGGAAGAGATCTGTATGTGTGTCCATTCCAAAGAGAGGAGACCCAATGGAATGTGGAAATTATCGGACAATCTCTTTGATATCCCATGCAAGTAAAGTTTTACTAAATGTAATACAGAAATAGCTGCAAGCATACATTGACAGAGAACTTCCAGAGGTTAAAGCCAGGTTCAGAAGAGGACATGAAGTGGGGGATATCCTTGCTGATATCAGATGGAGCTTGGCTGAAAGCAGAGAAAACCAGAAAGATGTTTACTTGCCCTTTGTTGACTATGCAAAGGTTTTCAATTGTGTGGATCATGACAAGTTATGGAAAATATTGTGAATTATGAGTATTCCAGAACACTTAAGTTTGCTCATGAGGAACCTGTACACAGACCAACAGACAGTCATTCATTAAAATCAGGAAAGGTGTATGCCAAGGTTGTATTCTTTCACCATACGTAGTCAATCTGTATGCTGAGCAAATAATCGGAGAAACTGGAATATATGAAGAAAAACATGGCATCAGGATTGGAGGAAGACTCATTCACAACCTGCAATATGCAGATGATACAACTTTTCTTGCTGAAAGTCAAGAGGACTTAAAATAATTATTGATGAAGGTCAAAGACCACAGTCTTTGATATGGGTTGCTCCTCATTGTAAAGAAACAAAAATCCTCACCCTTGGACCAATAAATAACATCCATATAAATGGAGAAAATATTGAAGTTGTTAATGACTTCATTTTGCTCATATCAATCATCAACACTCATGGAAGGAGCAGTCAAGAAATCATATGACGTATTGCATTGGGCAAATCTGCTGCATAAAACCTCTTTAAAGTGTTGAAGAGCAAAGAGGTCAGTTTGAAGACAAAGGTGTGCCTAATGTGAGTCATGGTATTTTCAATAGCCTCATATGCATACGAAAGTTGGACAGTCAATAAGGAATACCATAGAAGAATTGATGCATTTGAGTTATGATGTTGGAGGAGAATATTGAAAGTACCAAAAGAGTAAACAGATCTGTGTTGGGAGAAGTACAGCCAGAGTGCTCCTTGGAAGCTAGATGGCCAAACTTCATATGCCATACTTTGGACATGTTGTCAGGAGGGCCTAGTCATTGAAGAAGGATATCATGTTTGGTAAAGAGGAGGGTCAGAGAAAAATAGGGAGACCTCTAATGTGATGGATAGGCAAAGTGGCAGCATCAATGGGCTCAAACGTAGCAATGATTGTAAGGTTGCTCCAGGATAGGGAAGTGTTTCTTTGTATTGTGCATAGGATCACTATGAGTCGATACCAACTCAATGGCACCTAACATCAACAACAAGGCCAGCACAACAAAGCATTCCTGAAGTGAGAAATTCAGATACATACACACACACACACACAAAATGCATTTGAAAAACATTCAAAGAATCTTGCTATAAAGTAAGCCCTCTGAAAACCACTGGACCAATAAATAATATCCATATAAATGGAGACAATACTGAAGTTGTTACTGACTTCATTTTGCTCATATCAGTTATTAAAATTCATGGATTCAGACACAGCTCAACATGCGGGTATTGCCATGCACATATACATTCCTCATATTTATAATAATAATGTAGTTGGGAAGATTCCATTTTATGGAAATAAAAATGTTATTAAAGTGAAATCTCAGAAAAAGTAAAATGCTGGAGGATTTTTAAAAAGAAAGAAAAATATATTTCATCTCTGACTGGTTTTCCTCTGAACCCTCCTTAAAGTTGAGTGCAGAATAATGACTCATGTTGGGAACGGCCTGCCAAGGATATTTGTCCATTCTAACAAGCCCCCATGACGAAGATAACTTTTTGCAAGACAATCCCTGCCCCACGCATTGCTTTTAAAGGTTATTCTAAAGCTATATAATATATAACCAAAAAACTCCATTGTCAGGAAGTCAATTCTAAGCGAGAGCTATCCTACAGGAGAGAGTAAAACTATTGCTTAAGGTTCTTTACAGAAACAGACTACCACACCTTTCTTCCACAAATCGACTGGTGGATTTGAAGTGCCAACCTTTCTGTTAGCAGCTGAGTATTTAACCACTGCACCACATACCCAAACTAAACTGCCATCAAGGAGATTACAACTCACAGTGATCCTATAAAGGTTTCTGAGACTGTAAATCTTTACGGGAGCAGATAGTCTCGCAGTTCTTCCGTGGATGACTACTGGTGGGTTAGAAACACCCAGCTTGAAGTTACCAGTCCAATACCTAGCCTACAGTGCCACCGGGGCTCCTTATACTCTATGCAGCAACAGAAAATAACTGAAAAGCTATGGATTAAAGGTTGCTAAACTTTGTTTAGTATATAAAATTTCATTGTAGCATTCAGTGATTTAGTTACGTAACAATAATTGTGACTATCTCCAATGCTTTGAAATTGTTCTACATGGTTTGCAAATTTCTTGAATAATATTAAGTGATATTTACATTCACAAAAATCTTATATTTTTGCAAGGAAGTAAGGACACATATTATTCAAAACAACATACAAGTGCTAAGACTGAAGAAAAAAGCATGTACTTATTCTTTTCTTCCACAATGGTAAAATATACAAAATCCAATCTAAAGATATACCAAATTTCCTTTGCAATTACCTATAGTTGTCTCTCATTCTGTCATCAGATTGTAAAATTCTGTTGTGCACTGCTCCCAGGCCTTACTTTGATAAATATAGCTTTCTTGACATGCCAGGCCAAGAGTAGAATTCCTAAGAAATTTCACTGATTATGATGCCTAACAACATCATGGGAGTAGAGGATACATTATGCAAGAAATGCTTAAAATAATACATTTTGTCTATTTTTTTTTTTTTAACCACAATTCAGCTACAGCCGAAACCCCAACTTGTTATTTTGTTGTTAAGTGCTGTCGAGTCAGTTCCAACTCACAGAAACCCTGTATAGGGTTTCCAAGGATTGGCTGGTGAGCTTGAACTACCGATCTTGCAGTTCAAACCAACTCTGCAGTCCAGAGCATTAACCCACAGCCCCACACCAGGACTCCAAATCCCCAGCATTTCATAATAAATAAATCTGTTTCAAGGAAAGTAGAAGAAAAGAGCTTTCCGTATTTCTATTTAAGAGTTATATCTGGTGCAGACCATATTGCCAATTAGCACTATAAAGTTTCCAGATTCATCCAGGTGCTTTGATATTTTGATGCGTGAGTTACACATATTCTTCATAGCAAATAAGTAAAGATAGAGATGTGCCTTTGCCTTATCACGAAAAAGGAATAAGCCTAAGGCCTAAATAAAATGCAGAATGAAAACCTCTAGGAAAGAAGACTTGTTAATTACTTTCTATTAATAAAGAAGTTGATCTTTATAGGAAGCTTCTACCTCCACAAACTAGGGGAAGGGGGATAAGTCAACCTCATGACAAATTTGAAAATTCTCTGCCTCTTATCCTTTAGAGTCAGTGTAGTTCATCTAGATTTGTTTGAACGTTAAGACTACCAGAAGGTACACCAATATGATTACTAAAATACCATAACTAAGATCACAAATTTTCTTGTTACAATTTACAGATAATCATAAAATGGATTTTTCTCACTAAAACAACTCTACAACAAATATTATCATTTCCTTGTCTGGTTTATAAAGAGCTCTGGTGGTGGTGTGGTTTAGGTCTTGGTTCAAATCCACCAGCTGCTGCTCTACAGGAGAAAGATGAGGCTATCTGCTCCTGTAAAGGTTTGCAGACTCAGATACCATACATAGAGTCGCTATGAATTGGATTTGTTGCAATGGCAGTGGGTTATCACCCACTGTATGTGAAACATAAAAATAGATTATATTCCCACTCTCTTGTGCTCTCTCAGGCAACATGGCGGGTGCGGAGAAGGCAGCGACCTCCGGGGGCCACCTGAATGGCGACTTGGTTAATGACATTAGAACATTTGTTTAATAAGGAATATGATCAAAGACAAATTTTCTAATGTCATTAACCAAGGAAAAATTGTCAGGACTTTCAAAAATGTTAACTTTTTCTCTTCCATCTAGGAAAATGCTACAAAGCCCAAATTAGTTAGGAATGAGTTGCACGTTTTGTTTGGAACACTTACAAGATGCTCTCAGATATTTATATTACTATATTCCTAATTAGATGCTTTGAATGACTACAACCAATTCTGCACCTACACCCTCTGGTATTGCTTTTTAACCTTCCTGAAATCCATTTCTAAAAAATGAAGACATTTTCAGACCTGAGAGTTACAAAAAAAAGGTAGATTTTTAAAAAGCATGTACTTAACAACAATTTATTCTTTAACACACATGTTGATATTAAGTACCATCGAGTCAGTTCTGACTCACAGAGATGCTGTATGGCATTTCCAAGGAGCAGTTAGTAGGTTTGAACTGTCAACCTTGAGGTTAGCAGTCCAGTGCTTATCCTACAGTGCTACACCAAGATTCCAACACACATACAATGCTGTTTTATTTATAACTTTTTCTGACTGTGTTATTGGTACTTTTGCCTAGTCCTGTATCATTCTCATAATTGCCAAGCATACTCGATTCCATTTTTATATCTATTATGCCTATATATGGTGTTCTTCTCTAGCAATTGATCCCTCATAAATACATGTCCAAAGCAAGCATGTCAGACAGTGTTCATAAAGTTTTCATTGTATAATGGAAGTAGATCACCAGCCTTTTCATCTTTGCTTGTTTTAGTCTGAATGCTCTGCTGAAATCTTTCCACCAGGGACAACCCTGCTGGTGGCATAGCTTCTAGCATCACAGCAACACAAAAGCCACATCAGTAGGACAAAAGGACAGAGGAGTAGTTGCTTCTGATTGCATTGAAGGCAAATTAAGCTTTTCCCCTCCAATCCAAGCAGTATTTTCCAATCAGATTAGTTTTCAGAAAATATGTCCTCCATATTACTTCTCTCCTTAATTATAATCAATGATTTTCTGGTAAAGGTTTAAACAATGTGACACACATTCACTGTCCCTATAAACTTTGCCCATCCTGCCTTTTCTGTCTTGATCCTGGCACATATCCACACACATAATCTGCTCTATCTAGCTGGACTTGTCTGCCCTTGGTTTGCAGCATGACATGCAGATTCACTGAGACACGGCATTGTTCATCAGTTTTCTTCACTTAGAATGCACTTTCATCCTTTCTTTTCTCTAGCAGTCAGAGCCTGCCCACAGTACAGATTCATTTAATGTCTCATGTTCTCTCTGAAATATTCTTTGATCAACTCATCTCACAGTTGTTTTTAATTGCTGGGGACTTGAATCACATTTTCTGTCTTTGTTAATCAATTAATATTTATTATATTCCTTGTATTTTTCATTACTACTTGAATATTGATATCTCTCTCCCCACACATATTTCAATCAAATAACAATAGAAACATATTTTACTACTGCTTTTGTCTTTAATCACCCTCCTCAGGTATTGTACATAGCAGGTGTTCAAAAAATACTTAATTTATTCAAATAAGCTCAAAGACCAACACAAGAGATACATGCTACATATAAAACATCTAATCCAGAAGAACTTGCTAAATATTGCTCTAAGTTGCCAAGAGGAATCTTATCCCCTGGGTGTCATTAAAAATAGATGTACACTATTTTGTGCTGGATGGTATAAAAGAAAGTAATAACACAGGAAAGAAATAACCAGGGGTGTATTGGTCCCAGTTCTCCTGTTTCATTATTCTTTAGACATTTCCAATGTCTTCCAGACTGTAAACATCCAGAAGGAAGAGATAATTTAATATCAGGATGGGTATTTTTTTTCCAGTGGATGCAGACAATGAAGTAAACCATTAACAATAGTGAATTCTATTGGTGGCTCTGAAGTTAGGTCTCATATATTTGAAAGTTCTAACATATACAATACAGAAATATCACATTATTTCAGATAGTATTCACTGTGTATATCGTCTATGTGACTAAATTATCCAGTATCTACAGCCAACAAATCTTTCATGAAATTAACTCTATCTCTATTGTCATCACCTCTCATTTTTTATTGGTTTATTATAACATTTGAATGTAATGCAGTAGTGAAATAGTTGGTATAAATATATTAGTTTTCTCATTGTTTACTATATGTCTTTTTCACACTCCTTTTCAGTCTGATTTTGGGGATGGGAGTGGGTGCTAAGTAGATATTTTTACTATTTCATTTTAATATCTTTATTGGATTTTTTTGAGTTCTGGTGTGGCACTGTAGGATAAGCACTAGACTACAAGGTCGTTCTGAACTGCAAGGTTGGCAGTTCAAACTCACCAGTTACTCCTCAGAAACCCTATACAAGGTTGCCATGAGTCAGAACTGACTCTACAGCTATTAACAACAACAAATTGGATTTTTGGCTGTGCCTTACTGCCTATATATATTTTGGTGGTTACCACAGTGACTAATTTATTATAGTTTACTAAATAGTATACCAATTTTACAAGAATAAAATTCCGTTTATGTAGCCACCATTCTTTGTTCTATTGTGTGTTTTTTTCTATATTACTTATGTTACAAAAAGTTTTAAATCTCCAAGTTGTCGATTATCTTATTTAAAAAACAAACAAACAAGCAAACAAATAAAAACAGGAGAAGAAAAGGTAGTCTTTTATCATTCCCTGTGTATTTACCATTTCTTGTGGTCTTCTTGCTTCTGGTAGATCCCAGCTTCATCTGATAGTATTTCCCTCTAGCCTGAAGCATGCCCTTTAATATTTCTTGAAACACAGGTCTGATGACAACTAGTTCTCTCACTTTCATATCGCTATTTCACTCTCATTTTTAAAGGATTATTTTCAATGGATTTAGAATTCTAAGTTGACTGTTTGCTTGTTTGTTTTCTTTCACCCCTTTAAACATGTTATTTCATTGTTTATAGTTTTTCCATGTTTCTGGTGAGAAGACAGCTAGTGTTTATATCATTCTTCTACTATATGTAATGGTCTTTTTTACTGACCACCTTCAAAGGTTTAATTATCTTTGCTTTCTAGTACTTTGACAAACATAGTTCCAAGGGTTGATACATTTTGTATCCGTCCTATCCAGTATATGCTGTGCTTCCTGGTTTTCCAAGTTGATGGGGTTTGTTTGTTTGTTTGTTTGTTTTCAGTTTATTTAGGATATTATTGCATCAGATATATTTTTCTTCCCCATTCTATGTCTCCTCCACAACTTGACTGTCAGTTTGTCTTACCGTGGAGGCTTGGGTGTTGCAGTGATGCTGGAAGTTAAGCCACCAGTATTTTAAATACCAAAAGGATCACCTATGGAGGACCGGTTTCGCCTGACCTTCCAAATTAAAACAGATTAGGAAGAAAGAGAAGCTGATTACTTCTTAATCTTTAGCCTGTGCAAACTTTATGAACAGCACCAGAACACTGTCAGATATTGCTGATGTTGTTAACTGCTGTTGAGTCTGTTCTGACTCATAGTGACCCTGTAGAGGGTTTCTGAACAGCAACTGGTAGGTTTGAACCATGGACCTTGTGATCCAAACAGACCTTGCAGTACAGTGCATTATCCTGTAGCACCACACCAGGATATAGTGCCAGAAATTGAAACATTATGAATAGCACCAGAATATTGTCAGATATGGAGTACTGGTGTGGTGCTGTGGGTTAATGCGCTGGTCTGTTCGAACTGCAAGGTTGGCAGTTCAATCTCACCAGTAACTCCTCAGAAACCCTATGAATGGTTGCTATGAGTCGAAACCTACTTGACAGTGCTTAAAAACAATTGTCAAATACAATACTAGAAGATAAGTCCCTATGGTTGGAAGGGCTCAAGGGGGGCTTTCTGAAAGTAGAGTTGACCTTGGTGATGCAAATGGAGTAAAGCTTTCAGAACCATCATTGGCTGATGGGGCACAACTCAAAATGAGGAGAAACAGCTATAAACATCCATTAATAATCAGAACATCAAATGTACAAACTATGAATCTGGGAATATTAGAAGTTATCAAAAATTAAATAGAGCACATAAAGATTAATATCCTAGGCATTAATTCACTGAAATGGACAGGTATTGGCTATTTTGAATATGATAATCATATGATTTACTATGCCAAGAATGACAAATATGAAGAGGAATGATGTCACATTCATTATCAAAAAGAAAATTTCAAGATCTATCCTATTTGTGATAGGATAATATCTATATGCCTACAAGGAAGACCAGTTAATAGCACTGTTATTCAAATTTATGCACCAACCACTAAAGCCAAGGATAATAAAATTAAAGAATTCTACCAAATGCCTCAGTCTATAATTGATCAAACA
Organism: Chrysochloris asiatica; assembly: GCF_000296735.1. Classification (NCBI taxonomy): domain Eukaryota; kingdom Metazoa; phylum Chordata; class Mammalia; order Afrosoricida; family Chrysochloridae; genus Chrysochloris; species Chrysochloris asiatica. The sequence continues at coordinate 10,247,453 of NW_006408602.1, read as the reverse complement.
AGCAATCAGATGTATCATATATATAATATGCAATAATTACTGGTAATTAAGGAGCTCTGGTAGCGTAGTGGTTACAAATTGGGCTGCGAACCTCAAGGTCAGCAGTTCAAAACTACCAGCTGCTCTGTGGGAGAAAGCTGAGGCTTTCTGCTCCCGTAAAGATTAAATTCTCGAAAACCTTGTACAGGGTCACTATGAGTTGGAACCAACTCCATAGCACATAACAACAACAACAATTACTGGTAATTAGAAAGCAAAAGTTGGAATAAAAAGAGGAAGGATTAGTAGTTGGAACATATGGCCTTGGTGACAGAAATAATGCTGGATATCACGATAGATTTTTGTAAGACCAATGACGTATTCATTGCAAACAACTTTGTGAACAAAATAAAAGATAACTAAAGACGGACCTCATCAGATGGAATACGCAGAAATCAAATTGACTACATCTGTGGAAACAGATGGTATAAAGCTCCATATGGTCAGCCAAAACAAGTCCTGGAGCAGACTGAGGAATAGACCATCAACTGCCCAAGTGCAAGTTCAGGCTGATGCTAAAGAAAAAACAAGTCCATGAGAGCCAAATTTGACCATGAACATAATCCACCTGAATTTAGAGATCCTCTCAAGAACAGATTTGATGCATTGGACACTAATGACTGACAACCAGAAGAGTTGTGAGATGACATCAAGAGCATCATGCAGGAAGAAAGCCAAAGATCATTAAGAAGACAAGAAAGAAGGAAAAGACCAAAATGAATGTCAATAGGGAGTCTAAACTTGCTCTCCAGCACAGAGATGCTAAAGTAAATGGAAGAAGTTAGGAGTAAAAGAATTGTACAGAAAATGTCAAAGGGCAGGTTAAGAAACCAAAGTCATAATAATATAATGAAATGTGCAATGACCTCAAGTTAAAAAATCAAAAGGGAAGAGCATGCTCAGCATTCTCAGACTTAAAGAACTGAAGAAAATATTCAAGTCTGAGGTCTAAATAGTAAAGAATTCTATGGCCTCTGGTAGCGTAGTGGTTATGAGTCAAGGTGCGAACCACAAGGTCAGCAGTTTGAAACTACCAGTTGTTCCGCAGGAGAAAGATGAGGCTTTCTGCTCCCGTAAAGATTTACAGCCTCAGAAACTCTGTAAGGGGTCACTATGAGTCGGAAATGACTCCACAGCACATAACAACAACAATGGGCAATATATTGAATGATGCAAAAACCATCAAAAGAAGAAGGAATGAATACACAGAGTCACTGTACCAAAAGGAAATGGCTGATGTTCAACCATTTCAAGAGGTGGCATATGATCAAGAGCCAGTGGTACTGAAGGAAGAAGTCTGAGGTGCACTAAAGACATTGGCAAAGAAGATTCAGGGAATTGATGGAATACAAATTGAAATCTTTCAACAAACTAATGCAGCAAAGGAGGCACTCACTCATCTATGCCAAGAAATTTGGAAAACAGCTACTTGGTCAACCAATTGGAAGAGATCCATATCTGTGCACATTCCAAAGAGTGGTTACCCAATGGAATGTGGAAATCATCAAACAGTATAGTTAATATCACACGCAAGTAAAATTTTGCTAAAGGTAATTAAAAATGGCTGCAACATTACATTGACAAAGATTCAAGCTGAATTCAGAGGAGGATGTGGAATGAATTATAACATTGTTGACATAAGAAGACAATCTTGGCTGAAAGCAGAGAATGCCATAAAGATGTTTACCTGTGCTTTTTTGACTAAGCAAAGGTTTTTGAGTGTGAGGGTCATGATAAGCTATGGACAACATTGAGAGAATGTATATTCTGGAACACTGAATTGTGCTCATGAAGAACCTGTACATAGAACAAGAAGCAGTCATTCAAAGAGAACAAGGTGGCACTGAATGGTTTAAAATCAGTAAAGGTGTGAACAAGGTCTGTGTTCTTTCACCACAGTTATTCAATTTTTACACTGAGCAAATAATCTGAGAAGCTGGATTATATGAAAAAGAATGTAGCATCAGGATTGGAGGAAGTCTTATTAACAAGTTGTGATATGCAGATGATACAACATTGCTTGGTGAAATTGAAGAGGGCTTAAAATACTTAACTGATGAAGATCAAAGACCACAACCTTCAGTATGGGTTGCTCCTCAAAGTGAAGAAAACAAAAATCCTAACTACTGGAACAATAAATAACATCATGATAAATGGAAAGGAGATTGAAGTTGCCAAGAACTTCATTTTGCTTAGCTCATGGAAGAAGCAGTCAAGAAATCAAACAGCATATTGCATTAGGCAAATCTGCTGCACAAGACCTCTTTAAAGTGTTCTAGAGCAAAGAGGCGCTGTAGGTTAATGCACCAGACTGCAAAGCCATTTGAACTGCAAGGTCGGCGGTTCAAGCTCACCAGCTGCTCCTTGGAAACCGTATACAGAATCGCTATGGGTCAGAACCAACTCGATAGCACTTCACAACAACAACAACAAAAGCAAAGATGTCTGTTTTAGGACAAAGGTGTGCATGATACAAGCTTTGGTATTTTCAATAGCCTCATGTGCATGTGAAAGTTTGACAGTGGACAAGGAATACTATAGAATAATTGATACATTTGAGTTATGGTGTTGGAGGAGAATATTAAAGTACCATGAACTGCTAGAAGAGCAAACAAATCCGTGCTGGATGAAGTACAGCCAGAATGCTCCTTGGAAGCCAGGATCGCCAGACATTGTCTCTCATAGTTCGGAATATTATAAGGAGGGACGAATCCCTGGAGAAAGATATCATGTTTAGTAATGTGGAGTGTACTGAAAAAGAGGGAGACACACCCCCCCCCAACAAGATGGATTGGCACAGTGGCAGCAGGAATTTTTCCAAGTTTAACAATGATTCTCAGAAAGGCACTGGACCTGGCAGTGTTTAATTCTGTTATGTCAGAACCAATTCGACAGCACCTAACAACATCTGTCTAACAACATCTGTGTCTACTTCATTCTGGAAGTAAAATAAGACTTATGTTAAAATCAAAACTATACCCACTGCCTTGGAGTTGGATCTCTCAATACTACAGTGCAGTCCCAAAGCATAGCAAATCCTGTTGACATCAAGTCAAATCCAATATGTAGAGACCCTATCGGATAGAGTCAGAATGATTAATACGAAGAGTCAGAATGATTCATAAGTCTTACAGAAGCAGGTTCCCACATCCTTCTCTCATAGAGTAACTGATAAGTATGAACCTCAAACTATGTTGTCAGGCTCCTTCCAATAGGCCACTGAGCCTTTTTTAAATTTCCCCCAATTTTGATTTTTCTCCTCTTTCTCCAATTGAATAATTTCTGTTGAATTGTGTTCTAGTTTATTCTGTATCTGTTTAGCATATCCAGTGAATTTTTCAGTTCCCAAGGTATACTTTCAGTTTTAAAATTTCTAGATTTTACAGCTTTTATTTTTTTGTTGAGATTCTTCAACTGTTTGCTCTTTATAACTATTATTTCCTTTTGTTGTTAAGTGCCATTGAGTCAGTTCCAACCCATCGTGACCCTGTGCAGGGTTTCCAAGGCTTTAAATCTTTATGGGAGCAGAAAGCCTCATCTTTCTTCTCCGGAGTAGCTGGTAGTTTCAAACTGCTGAACTTAAGGTTTGTACGCCTGATTCGTAATCACTATACTACCAGAACTCCTTACTATTTTCCTTAGGTCCTTTAATATATGAATAGATTTAAAGTCCTTGTCTTCCAATTTTTATCTGTGATTTATCTGCTTTTTTTACTTTGACAATGGATCATAATCTTCTGTTTTCTTGTGTGTCTAGATATTTTTATTTGTACTAGACATTGTGTTCCATGGCAGCTATGTTGAAATTTATTATCATCCTCTGGAAAGTTGGTTTTCTTCTGGTAGGCAATTAAATTAGTGGCTGATCACCTTTAATTTATGGATGCTGAATATTATGTTTTGTTAAGGTACATAGGTGGAGAGCTTACAGGGTTTATTTACCAAACTCCCAAATTGAGAACTTAAACTCCAAACTGGCTTCAATGTCCTGGGAAACAGCTAAAATCTCTATGCAGTTGTTGTTGTTAAGTAACATTGAGTTGATTCCGACCCATAGCGACCTGTATAAGGTTTCTAAGGAGTGGCTGGTGAGCTTGAACCACCAACCTTGCAGTTCAAACAACTTTGCAGTCTGACGCATTAGCCCGCAGCTCCACACCAGAACTCCTTGTTGTTGCTGTTAAGTGCCATCAAGTCAGTTCCGACTCATAGTGACCATACAGAGGATTTCCAAGGAGCACCTGGTGAGTTTGAACCACCAACTTTGCAGTCAAGCACATTAATCCATAGCGCCACACCAGGACTTTCCAGGACTCCTTAGAAGGAATTTATTTAAAAGAACAACAATAAAACATATAAGTGTGAATCTTATCCATTGATAGTGAGTAACTAGTTTCAAGGGTTCTGCCTGCTTTGGACCACTGTTCAGTACCTTCAAATAATATATGTGTAGGTGTGTGCATTGTGAAAATTGTCGGTGGAATTTTTAATCCAATACTACTCTACAATGACTGGGACTAGAATCCATATCAGCATTCATTTTTAAACAACACTCTGAACTTTAGCAAGAGTCTCTAACTAATTGCCAAACGCTTTTAACTGTTCCTTGATTTCCCTCTGTTCAAATATATCTTTTTGACAGTTACCAGAGTTGTTTTATTAAAAACACAATTTTGATCATACCACTCTCCTTAAAACACTTTCATGACTTCAGTTAAATCTAGAATCATATCCAGATTTCTTAATTAAACCTTTAACAATGTACATCATCTGCCCTTGTCTATCCTCAACCTACTCATCTACCCAATTTGTCATGCTGTGGTGCCTTGTGTATTACTGAAATGCTGAAATCGATGCCATTGAATTTTAAATAACCACAGGCTCACCCATGGACAGGCTTCAGTTGAGCTTGCAGACTAAGACAGACTAGAAAGAAGGAGAGGTATACTACTTCTGCCTGCTTAGGCACTAAAAACCTTAAGAATAGTAACAGAACATCATGAGATACAGTACCAGAAAATGAAAACATTAAGAATAGCACAAGAATATTGTCAGAAATATTGTCAGAAGATGAGCCACTCAGGTTGAAAGGCACCCAAAATACTGGAGAAGAGTTGTCTCCTCCAAGTAGAGTTGACCGTGATGACAGAACGGAGTAAAACTTTTGGGACCTACATTTGTTGATAGGGCACAACTCAAAATGAGGAAAAGCAGCTATGAACAACCATTGATGATTAGAACATGGAATGTATGGAATGCATGAAGATGTAGGAAAAGAAATGGAACACATGAAGATTGATACCCTAGCCATTAGTGGCTAAAATGGATTGGTACCAGTCATTTTGAATATGACTTTACTATACTGGGAATCACAAAATGAAGGGAAATGGCATGGAATTCATCATCAAAAAGAACATTTCAAGATCTGTCTTGAAGTACAATGCTGTCTGTGACCGGATAATATCCATATTCCTATAAGGAAGACAAATTAATAGCACTATTATTCACATTTATGTAAAACCACTGAAGTCAGTGATGATAAAATTGAAGAATTCTACCAACTTCTTCAGTCTGTAATAGATCAAATACATAATCAAGATATACTGAGCATTGAAAAGCAAAAGTTGGAAACTGAGTAGTTAGAAATTATGGCCTATGTGACAGGAATTATCCTGGAGATTACAAGGTAGAGTTTTGCAAAACGAATGACTTATTCATTGCAAATACCTTTTTAAAACAACATATAAGATCTGAACACATGGGCTCCTAGTGCAATCTCGAGTCATGGCCTAAGGCTGAGGGATATTTCAGGCCCCTTCACACCTGCAGCAGTGCCTTCAAGCTCAACTTCAAGTAAGTTCAGCAGACACCGAGGCCCAGTGGGCAGAGGATCAGAGAGGACTAGTGATATACCTGTGCTTTTTCAAGGGAGCTGAGAAAGAACTTCCCAAATTCCTCACTTAATTTTACACTGTTAAATGAGAAATTAAGTAAGGTTGAAAAGGGCAAGAACTGCTCTGTATTGGATCTACCTGACCACATTCTTATCATTCCTCAAGCCATGCTTGTGGGGAGAGTGAAAGAAAGAAACATGTAGTATCATTCTAACTCTGGAAAAGAAGAAGGGTTAGAACTGTATTCTCAATTTGTAACTCTATGTGAAAAAGAAATCACTGCAAACAGCAAATGTGCTGAAGCTGAGGTTGTGGTGACACGGCACTTGCCGGAACAGTCAGGTGTTAAAGCTGGGCCATACACACACCTAACTGAGTTTTGAAAAATTAGTTCCTACTGTTGTTTTTTGAAATAAAGTGATCTGTTATATCATCTTGAACTCACTAATAGTTCCAGATTTTGCAGCCTACTTTAGACAAACATTTGGGTCTCACAGATAAACTGCTAAGTCACCCAAACTCTGGTTCTCAGTCACCTTTCATCCTATTTTCCTCCTATCCTTCCACGCAGAAATTTGAAAAATATTTTATTCACTTCATAGTCATTATGGAAATGTTCTTTGAGAGTTACATTTGAAAAATTGCATGGTGGTGGTGGTGGTGTGCCATGGAGTCATTTCCAACTCATAGCAGTGTGGTGTTGTGGGCTAATGCACTGGACTGCAAAGTCGTTTGAACCACAAAGTAGGTGATTCAAGCTCACCAGCCACTCCTTGTAAACCCTATACAAGGTCGCTATCGGTTGGAACCAACTCGACGGTACTTAAGAACAACAACATAGGGTTTCCAAGGCTGTAAATCTTTACAGGAGTAAAATGCCTCATCTTTCTCCTGTGGAACTGCTGGTAGTTTCAGATTGCTGACCCTGAGGTTAGCAGCCCAACCATAACCACTATGCTAATAGAGTGCTTTGAAAAATTGTATACATTTGAAATATTTTACATTGAAGATTTTTATGCAATCAAGAAAAAAAATCATGTTATGCCCTCAAATTTATGTATTTAACAAAAGTAACTACTTGCTTTAAATTAGGTATAATCCAGCACCAACTGACCATAACTTTGTTGATTTCATTTTAAATTTTCAGTTATTCAAATTTGTAATGAAAGAATATGTAGTTTACTATTCTTTTAAATAATATCTATTAAATTTTTATGTAGAAACATTACTCATCATTATTATTGTCCATGGATGTTTAAGTGGATAAATTATTTTGAGGATCTTTATATAAAATAGTAACAAGGTTTAGGGATATTGAAAGTTTTTTTATTTAATAAATTGATGGATTAATTAAAAAAAAAACAAAACATGAAAGACAACTATATACATGGATCTCGCCAGATGGAATACACAGAAATTAACTACATCTGTGAGAAGAGACTGTGGAAAAGCTCCATATCATCAGTCAAATAAGACCAGGACTTGGAATAGACCATCAATTGTAAGTTCAGGCTGAAGCTGAAGAAAATTAAAACAAGTCCATCTGAGACAAAATATACATTACCCACCTGAATTTAGAGACCATCTCAAGAACAGATTGATGCATTATACACTAATGACTGAAGACCAGAATTGTTATGGGATGACATCAAAAACATTATACAGGAAGAAAGCAAAAGGTCATTAAGAAGACAAGAAAGAAGGAAAAGATCAAAATGGAAGTCAGCAGAGACTTTGAAACTTGCTCTCCAGTGTAGATATCAATCTTTATGTGTTCCATTTCCTTTTGACAACTTCAGATTTTCCTAGATTCATACATCCCATGTTATAATTACCAATGGATGTTTTATAATTGCTTTTCCTTGTTTTGAGTTGTGCCCCATCAAGAAATATAGGTCCCAAAAGTTTTACTTCATTCACATCATCACAGTCAAAAGGAAGAAATGAGGGGTAAAAGAGCTGACCAGAAAATTTCAAAGGGCAGCTCAAGAAGGCAAAGTCAAGTATTATAATCAAATGTGCAAAGACCTAGTGTTAGAAAACCAAAACGGAAGAAAATGGTCAGCATTTCTCAAGCTGAAAAAAAATGGAAAAAATAATTAAGTCTAGGTTTGCAATATTTAATAATTCTATCAGCAAAATATTGAATGATGCAGATAGCATCAAAAGAACAGTGGAGGGTGAATAATTGTTATCAGGGCTGACTGCAAGGGTTGGAAATGTAAAGGTGGGTGCTTTGTAGTAAAAGGAGGGGAGTGCGTGACTTTGCAGTCCAGGAGTAGAGGTCCCTGGAACCATTAAAGGAGAAGAGTGGAGTGCGGGATCCTACCCAGAGAAGCAGTGACGCCAGAGATGGAGGCAGAGACTATAACATGGAGAGATGGAGCAGCCAGGGACTCTATACCCAGAAAGGGAGAAGGGCTGTAGGCTGATGACCAGGGGGCAGGCTTGCAGAGTATACCCTTTGATTGGTTGATGATGCATGGAGGGGATTGTAACCATGGCAATGAAACGATATACAATAGGATGAATGTAAAGCTAATATTCTCCCATGTAAACTATCACATAATTCACAATAAAACATCTATAAAAAAAAAAATTTGGAGGACTTTTTATCTTTTTTTCAACTGGCTTGACCCATGGAAGGTGTCAAAGAAAAGAAAAAGAAGGTTCCTGCTGTGCCAGAGACCCTTAAGAAAAAGCGAAGGAATTTCACAGAACTAAAAGTCAAGCGCTTGAGAAAGAAGTTTCTCTAAAAGATGCTTCAAAAAGCAAGGAGGAAGCTTATTTATGAAAAAGCCAAGCACTGTCACAAGGAATATAGGCAGATGGACAGAACTGAGATTCAAATGGCTAGGATGACAGGAAAAGTAGGCAATTTCTATGCACTTGGAGAACGCAAGTTGGCATTTGTTATCAGCATCAGAGGCATCAATGGTGTGAGCTCAAAGGTTCGAAAGGTGTTGCAACTTATTCACCTTCAGGAGCTCTTCAATGGCACCTTCCTTAAGCTCAAAATGGTTTCAATTAACATGCTGAGGATTGTGGAGCCATATATTGCAAGGGGGTATCCAAACCTAAGGTCAGTAAATGAACTAATCTACAAGCATGATTATGGCAAAATCAGTAAGAAGTGAATTGTCCTGACAGATGACATGCTGATTGCACATTCTCTTGTAAATATGGCATCATCGCATGGAGGATCTGATTCATGAGATCTACACCATTGGGAAACATTTCAAAGAAGCAAATAATATTCTTTGATGCTTCAAATCATCTTTTCCATGCAGTGGAATGAAGAAAAAGAGGACCCATTTTGTAGAAGGGGGAGATGCTGGCAACAGGTAAGACCAGATCAACAGGCGTATTAGAAGGATGAACTAAGGTGTCTACATAATTATTTTTGTAATGTGGTCAGCTAATAATACAGTAAATATCCTCAATTCAAAAAAAAGAAAGAATGTAGATGGAATTCACAGAGTCACTGTACCAAAAGCAAATGATCAATGTTCAACCATTTCAAGAGGTAGGATATGATCACCAGCCAATGGTTCTGAAGAAAGAAGCCCAAGGTGCACTGAAGGCATTGGCAAAGAACAAGCCTCCAGGAATTAATGGAATAAAAATTGAAATATTTCGAGGAAGTGGTGAGGCACAGGAGGCACTCACTCATCTATGCCAAGAAACTTGGAAGATAGATACCTGACCAACTGATTGATATTGATCCATATTTGTGCCCATTCCAAAAGACGTGACTCAACAGAATTATCAAACAATATCATTAATATCCCACACAAGTAAAATTTTGCTAATGGTATTTCAAAATAGAGAGTCTTGGTGTGGCGCTGCACAATAATGCACTTGATTGCAAGTTCAGTTTGAACCGCAAGGTCAGCAGTTCAAACTAAACAATCACTACTCGGAAACCCTATATACTAAGAGTTGGATCTAACTCGATAACACATAAAAGCTTAACAACAACAACAACAGTTCAAAAATTGCTGCAATAGTACACTGGCAGGGAACTGCCAGAGGTTCAAGCTGATTTCAGACAAGGACATGGAATGAAGAATATCATTGCTGTTGTCAGATTGATTTTGGCTAAAAGCAGAGAATACCAGAAAGATTTTTACCTGTGCTTTATTGACTAAGCAAAGGCTTTCGTATGTGTGGATCATGACAAGCAATGGAAAACATTGTGAAGAATGGGTATTCCCAAACATTTAATTTTGCTTATGAGGAATCTGCACATAGACCAAGAAGCAGTTGTACAAACAAATATATCAATTATTTGGGGGATGAAGCCGGACCAGGCAGTGTTTTCTTCTGTTGTTCATAGGATTGTTATGAGTCAGAACTGATTCTATGGCACCCAACAACAGAACATCTTCCATCTAATCTTACCTGTTTTCCTATATGTCCATTAGATTTCAATCACACAACAAATCCTTAAACTCTGAAATCCACATACCTATTCAGAACCTTCACACATATTTTCCCTCTATGGCATTACTCTCTCTATCCTACTCCTATACAGATCATTTCACTTAATTTTCAGGTTTAAACCTGAATTTCACTTCCACAATGACAACTGATTGATTAACTTCTATGGATCATGTTGCTGTTAAGTGCCATCAAGTCAGTTCTGATTCATAGTGACCATGTATAGGGTTTCCAAGGAGCAGCTGCTGAGTATGAACAGCCAACCTTGTGGTTCAAACTGACTTTGCGGTCCATTGCATTGAGCCACAGTAACAATTTCAAAAAGTTATTGGGAAAAAAGACCATTTCTTCCTTGAACTTTTTGAAGTTTTCTCATACATACTTGCAAATATTTACATATATATATTCAATTTTACATATATGTAAATCTAAGTTATCTAATGCTGTTATAACAGAAATGTCACAATTGGATGACTTCCATAAACAGAAATGAATTTTTTCTCAGTTTAGGGCCTAGAAGTCCAAATTCAAGGGGCTGGCCTTAGGAGGAGGTCCTGGTTTCCTTTCTACATCTGTGAACCTGATGTTTGTCAGAGATCTCCATGTGTCTTGGCATCAGTCTTCTCCTGGGGCTAGGAGGTTCTCAATACAGAGACCTCAAGTTCAGAAGACATGTTTCACCCCTGCTTCTTCTTTCTCAGTAATAGTGGTGTCCCTCTCATCTCTGCTTGCATTTCTATCCTTTTATCTCTTCTAAGCTACAAGATGTAGCTCAAGCAAGGATGCGCCTAGAGTATGGGCAGTAACTTTTATAGGATGGTGACTTGAGCAAGGATGTAACTGGAGTGACATTCTCTCTAAGTTGGTGACTCAAGGTACACCCTACATTGATCCTGCCTAATTAACATATCACCACATCACAAAATGGAGGATAATTAAATCAGATCACAAAGTGGAGGACAGCTCCACAATATTGAGAATTACAGCCTAGCCAAGCTGACACACATTTTGAGGGAACATAATTCAACCCATGACTATATGCATGTATATACACACACAAGGAGACTTCAAAATGTTGGTGGAAAAATAGAATGAAAAGATCATGGAGTTATTCCATGAACTTTTTAAAGCCCCTGTGTCTATGTGTGTACACACACATTTGTTTTTGTTTGTTTTTCCTATTGGAATATAGAGTCCTGGTATGGTACTTTATAATAAGTACTGGACTGCTAACTGCAAAGTCAATGGTCCAAACCCACCAGTTGCTCCTTAGAAAACCTATACTTGACTGCTATGAGTCAGAACCAACTCAACGGTACTTAACAACAACAGTGGAAAGCTTGCAGATGAGTAGAAAATAATTTGGAAGACTTGTGGAAATGAAAACCTTATCTGGCAAACAAGGTTTGTAGGCTTGAAGAAAGACATAGGAATTAGAAGATCCAATACCTCTGTTAGTGGAAATATAGATGAAAATGTTGGCAGAAAGAGGAGATAAAAATCTGTACACAAAGGATTAATTACTACTTCCCTGCCCAGAGTCACTCACCAGATTAATACAGATGCCAACAATGGTAGATGACTTGACATTTACTCTCTGGAAATTCTGAGCCAGAAAGAGTTGAGATTTGGATATAAAATAGACTCCCATTGACCTGGAGATAAGAAAGAGAAGAAAAAGGCTGGTTGGTCCAAAGTGTGGTGAGACCTGGGGATACCTGAGCCCATGGACAAGGACATAACCACAGAGGACTAGAGCTGCGAGTGAGCATCCAGCTGATATGAAGTGAGGAGAGACACACAAGAACACCTAAACTTGCAGGTAGTACCCATTTGACTTAGCCTTGATGGCTTAATAATCAAAAAAAAAATTCAATAAAGGAAACAAGGGTAAATTGCTATAATTTTATGAACTTGACCTAATACTCATGGAGGTAACAGTTCAAAGTACAAACAGAGAAGGAAAGAGTCTTCACATCAAGTATCAGTGCTATCCCCTCTATACAGTAGATAGGGACGGGCAACTTAAACATTGGCTACCTAAAATGAGGGGGTGATAAAGGCACAAATTGACTGGCTTACAAGGTTTCAACAGGGAATTTAGTTTAAGAGAGTGGGGGGGAAGATAGAGTCCCCACTGAATAGTTTTCATTTTGTCTAGATAGATCTGGTAAAAAGAAATGGGGATAAGATTCTTATGATTCAATAGTGAGTAATTGTTATCATGACTAATTGCGACTGTCACAATTGTAAGGGTAAAAATTTTGAAACAAAAACGGGAGAGTAGTTAACCTTACAGTCCAGAAACAGAGGACCCTAGGACTATCAAGGGAGAAGAACACAAGCAAAATGCGGGACCATGTCCAGAGAAGCAGGGATACCAGAGATGGAGGCAGAGATGGGGACATGGAGAGAAGGAGCAGCTGAGGACTCTAGATTCATGGAAAAAGATGGACTAAGAGCTGGCAGCCATGAGGAAGACTTGTAGAATGTGCCCTTTGGTGGTATAAATTATTATATATGTCTGAGTGTTTTTTGTTTTTTTTTTAAAAAAGCTAAAATGACTAGAGAGAAATGTTGTTAACAGATGGTACATGGAGGGGGTTATAATGATTGTTAATGAAACAAAGTATATGATTTGTTGAATGTAAAACGATGATCTGCCTTGTAAACTTTTACTCAATTCACAATAAAAACTTTAAAAACAAAAATGAAAAAGTAAAATATATATATATATATATATAGTCAAGGACAGGGCTACTGAAAAAAAAGGGAATTCAGCAAAAGACTATGCTTGCCAAAGTTTTACTTTCCTTCTCCTTCTTGGCTAAGAAAAAAGTAGAAACCCATATTCAACTCAGCATCACCACACCTCAAAATCATAGGATTGGAGGATTCCTTTTTTGAGCTAATTAGTTGAGAGGAAAGACATAAAGTTTTTTTAATCACTGGTAATGAACAGTGAAACAGGACATGGAATGAGATGTAGCATTACCGACATTAGTTAATCTTAGCTGAAGGTTGTTGTTGTTAAGTGCCACCGAGTCGATTCCAACCCATAGTGACCCTGTATAGGGTTTCCAAGGAGCAACTGGTGAGCTTGAACCGCTGACCTTGCAGTTCAAACTGCTTTTCAGTCTGACATGTTAACCCACAGCACCACACAAGGAGTTCTGGAGAGCTGAAGGTAGAGGATACCAAAAAGAGATTTACTTGTATTTTCCTGACTATGCAAAGGCATTTAACTGTGGATCATAACAAACTGGAAAACACTGCTGAGAATGACAATGGCAGAATACTTAGTCGTGCCCATGCAAAACCTGTAAATAAACCAAAAGACAAACATTTGAACAGAACAAGGAGATACTGAATGGTTTATATCAGGAGAGGTGTGCATGAACATTGTATCCTTTCAACATATTTAGTCCAACTGTATGCTGAGCAAATAATCTGAGAAGCTGGACTGTATAAAAAAGTACATGGCATCAGGAGTAAAGGAGATATGCAGATGATACTACTTTTATTGCTGAAACAAAGAGAATTTACAGTACTTATTGATGAAGATAATAATTCAGTATGGATTATACCTCTGCATCAAGAAAACAAACAAACAAAAAAACCTCAAGACTGGAACAATAACCAACATCATGATAATTGGGGGGAAAATTGAAATGTCAAAGATTTTGATGTACTTGGATCCACAATCAATTTCTATAGAAACAGCAGTCAAGAAATAAAATGCCATATTGCATTGAGCAAATCTGCTGTAGAAGACCTCTCTAAAGCATTAAAGAGCAAAGGTGTTACTTTAAGAACTAAGCTGTGTCTGAACCAAGCCATAGTACTTTCAATTACGTCATATGCATGTGAGAGCTGGACAATGAAGATGAAAGACTGAAAAATAATTGATAACTTTGAGTTATAATGTTGTTGGAGGATATTACACATACCATTGACTGCCAGAAGAACAAACAAATCTATGTTGGAAGAAATATAGCCAGAATGCTCCTAAAAGATGAGGATGGTGAAACTTCCTCTCACATACTTTGGACAGATTATCAGGACAGACAAGTCACTACGGAAGGATATCATGTCGGTTAAAAAAAAAACAAAAACGGAAAACCCTCAAAAACATAGCTTGACACAGTGACTGCAGCAATGTGGGGCTGGCGAGGACCCAGCAGTGTTTCATTCTGTTGTACACAAGGTCACTACGAGTCAGAACCAACTTGACAGCTCCTAACCCCATACCAGGAGGCCTTGGGTTGAAGGCCACTATTTTAAATACAGTTGAGTTTGGATTTGATAGAAATTCTCAGTTGCAAATCCCACAAAAACCATTCAAGAAAAATCGATGCTATCCTCCGAAAGAACAAAGTCTTTTACACTCCAATTAACTCTAAAAGGCAATACTATTAGTATTACAAGTGAGATTTTTTTTCAGGCTTCATAATTTATATCATATCTCTGGTTCATATAGGACAGACCAGTAGTATTTCTGGATCATCCCAGTTAAGTTTCTTTCATCGATTCATCTATTCATTTACTTGACAAATTTGTCTTAAGCTCTTACTATGAGGTAAGCACATAACAGGCATGTAAAATCTAAAATTGAATAAGATATTCCTGGTGTCTGCCCTCTTGGATCTTTCAGTCCAGTGAAAATTTCACAAAGTTACCAAAATATACCTGGTCTGTATACCACTTGTAAGCTGAAAAAGTATATAAACGGGCGTGCAGAAATGTTTTTTTAAAAATACAAAAAGTGGAGTAAGGTAGAATCTCCAGTGAGTAGTATCCAATCTGTCTAGGCAGGGCTGATGAAATGAAATGCAGATAGGTCTCTTGTGATACAAGGGTGAATAATTGTTATTAGGACTGATTGTGAGGGTTGGAAATGTAAAGGTAGACGTTTTATAGGAAGGAGGGGAGTGATTAACTTTTCAGTTTAGGAACGAATGGAGAAGAGTGGAGAGCAGGACCCTACCCAGAGAAGCAGTGACACCAGAGATGGAGGCAGAGATGATGACGTGGAGAGATGGAGCAGCTGGGGACTTTAAACCCAGAGAGGGAGAGGGGCTGTGTGCTGACAACCTTGCAGGTTGGTTGATGATGCATGGAGGGGATTGTAACCATGGCAATGAAACGATATATGATAGAATGAATGTAAAACTAATGTTCTCCCGTGTAAACTACCACATAATTCACAATAAACCATTAAAAAAAAAATACAAAAAGTGGTCTTGGGATGAAGACTTGCTAATTGTAACAACCAAGACACTTAATTTCCTTTATCTTCAGATACTGTATTTTTATTGTCTCCCATCATCTTTTTGTAGGCAACAATACAAAAAGTTGCATTCATATGTGAAATAACATTTTTTGTTAATCATATTTGCAGTGAGTATGTTTCTGTGCTTTTTCTATTAACTTGCATTAGGTGTTTCCTTTTCCTAAACCAGAAACAGAAGCAGGGATAGATGAATGCTCTAACAGCGGGTTATCAAGAGATATAGGGACAAGCATATAGGGACAGGGTGATTTGGGAATGCAGTAGTACCTTCCTAGAGCTTCCTAGAGTTGAATCAAGCTAATGACTCCAAGAGATTTTTGGAAAGAAGTTTCTTTTCTTTGACAATATTTAAGTCAGGGTTAAACTATGCAGTGTTCTAATTCTCAATGTCTTTGAAAACAAACATCATAATGGTAAAATAACAAAAAGAAAATACTGGCATCTTATGAAATCCTCAGTACCAAAACTGAGTGCAGAGATGAAGTTAAACAAGGCTTTATATTACCAAGTGTTCTGCATAAACTCCCCCTTAGGGGTGCTAAGCAGTTAATAGCCACCAGAGGAGCCTTGCTTGCCAAAGAGATGTTATAATGCCAACAGCACTGAATCTGGATTAACTCCCTGCTTCCTGTGACTCTGGGCTCTTCCCAACTCTAACTCCCTCACTAAACCATTTTTGGAGATGCTCTTTTGTTCTTTTAGTCCCTAGCTTTTGCAGTTTTTAAAAACTTTTTCTCTTGTTCACTCTTTTCAATTTTTTATTGTTTCAGAATCTCCTTCATTTCTCTTTATTTTCTCTCTTATTTTAGGATCTCTTAAACCAAAGTAGTTTTTCATGTGGAGCCTGCTGGGAGTGACATCAAGAAGGATCTCTCATCCATACTTAATTTTCTTCACAGCAGGTGCTGTGACAACCTAGCAAATCTGGACAGCTGCCATGCTAGTTACCAGAAGATCAATAAATGATTTGAAAATGTAACACAGTGAATGATTCCAGTAGCAATGAAATAATGATGTAGGAAACTACTTAAGATTCATACATGCACTTGGTGTGTGGCTGTCTGAATCTCAAAATTAATGTGCCCAGTACCTAACCATTATTTGAATATTTTGTTTGAGAGAGTTTTATAGGATTTGCTGTTGTGGTGATGATGGCTGTAATTGCTCCATACTTGCTAAATATGTTTGGAAACATGGAAAAAATTAAATATTTTGGCAATAAACTTAATCAGATAAAATGTAAAGAAATTCACTAAAAGATAATTTCTTTAGTATTTGTCCATGTTTTCTGAAGAGGGAATATTTGTTCTTTTTAACATGAAAATGAAAAAATTTCTAACCAAATGTTGATGTTGTTATTTTTAGGTGCCTTCATGTCAGTACCAACTCAGAGACCCTATGCATAACAGAACGAAACACTGCCTGATCCTGGGCCAACCTCACAATTGTTGCCATGATTAAGCCCATTGATGCTGCTACTTTGCCAATCCATTTTAGGGGGGTCTTCCTCTTTTTCTCTGACCCTCCACTTTACCAAACATGATATCCTTCTCCAGAGACTAGTCTCTCCTGACAATATGTCCAAAGTATGAGAGACGAAGTTTGGTGATCCTGACCTCAAAGGAGCACTCTGGCTGCACTTCTTCCAATACAGATCTGTTTGATCTTTTGGAAGCCCAAGCACTTTCAATATTCTCCTCCAATACTGTAACTCAAATGCATCAATTCTTCTAGGATCTTCCTAGATCTTCCTAAATCCCATGAATATGAGGATTAGTATCTTAATCCTCAGGCTGACATCTTTGCTGTTCAACACTTCAAAAAGATCTTGTGCAGCAGATTTGCCTAATGCAATACATCGTTTGATTTCTTGACAGCTAATTCCATAATGTTAATGGTTGGTCTAAGAATAATGAAGTCCTTGACAACTTCAATCTTTTCTCCATTGATAAGAATGTTTATTGGTCCAGTGGTGAGGATTTTTGTTTTCTTTACATTGAGATGCAATCTAAAACAAAGTTATGGTCTTTGATCTTCATCAATAAGTATTTTAAGTCCTGTTTACTTTCAGCAAGCAAGCTTGTATCATCTGCATATCTCAGGTTGTTAATGAGTCTTCCTCCAATCCTGATGCCATGTTTTTCATCATATAACTCAGCTTCTTGGATTATGTGCTCAGCATACAGGTTGACTAAATATGGTGAAAGAATACAACCCTGTCGCATACCTTTCTTAATTTTAAACCATCCAGTGTCCCTATGTTCTATTCGAACAACTGCCTCTTGGTCCACATACAGATTCCTCATGAGAACAGTTATGTGTTCCAGAATACTCGTACTTTACAATGTTGTCCATAGCTTGTCCTGATCCACATAATTGAAAGCATTTGCATAGTCAATAAAACACAGGTAAACATCTTTGTGATATTTTCTGCTTTCAGCCAAGACCCATCGGACATCAGCAATGATATCCCTCATTCCACAGCCTCCTCTGAATCTGGCTTGAACCTCTGGAATGTCTCTGTCAAGGTATGGTTGCTGCCATTTCAGTATTACCTTTAGTAAAACTTTACTTGCATGGGATATCAGTTATTGTCTGATGATTTCCACATTCCATTGGATCACCTTTCTTTGGAATGGGTACAAATATGGATCTCTTCCAATCAGTTGGCCAGATAGTTGTCTTCCATATTTCTTGGCAGAGATGAATGAGTGCCTCCTGTGCTGCCTCACTTTCTTGAATGCTTTCAATTTTTATTCCATCAATTCCTGGTGCCTTGTTCTTTGCCAATTCCTTCAATGCACCTTGGATTTCTTCCTCCAGTATTATTGGCTCTTGATCATATGCTACCTCTTGAAATGGTTGAACATCAACCATTTCCTTTTAGTACAGCGACTCTGTATATTCTTTCCATCTTCTTTTGATGCTTTCTGCATCATTCAATAATTTGCCCAGAGAATCCTTCAGTAACAAAAGTCAAGACTTGAATTTTTTCTTCAGTTCCACCATCTTGAGAAATGCTGAGCATGTTCTTCCCTTTGGTGTTCTGACTTTAGATCTTCACACATTTCGTAGTAATATTTGACTTTGTTCTCTGGTGCTAACCTTTGAAATTTTCGGTTCAGCTCTTAGCCCTCCTCATTTCTTCCATTTGCTTTGGCATCTCTATGCTGGAAAGCAAGTTTCAGAGTCTCTTCTGACATCTGTTTTGATCTTTTCCTTCTTTCTTGTCTTCCTAATGATTTTTTGCTTTCTTCCTGTATGATGTCTTGATGTCATCCTATAACTCTTCTGGTCTTCGGTCTTTAGTGTTTAATGTATTAAATCTGTTCTCCAGATAATCTCTAAATTCAAGTGGGTATATTCAAGGTCATATTTTGGCTCTCATGGACTTATTTTCATTTTCTTCAGCTTCAGTTTTAATTTGTAAATGAGCAATTGATGGTCTGTTCCAAAATCTGCCCCTGGCCTTGTTTTTACTGATGATATGGAGCTTTTACACTGTCTCTTTCCACAGATGTAGTCAATTTGATTTCTGCGTATTCTATCAGGTGAGGTCCATGTGTATAATCATCTCTTATGCTGTCTAAAGAATGTATTTGAATGAGCAAATCATTGATTTTGCAGAATTCTATCATGCAAGCTCCAGCATCATTTCTGTCACCAAGACCATATTTTCCAACTACTGATCCTTCCTCTTTGTTTCCAACCTTTGCATTCCAATCACCAGTAATGATCAATATATCTTGATTGTATATTTGCTCAAATTCAGATTGAAGAAGTTGGTAGAATTCTTCTATTTCATCCTCACTGGCTTTAGTGGTTGGTGCATAAATTTGAATAATAGCGGTATCAACTGGTCTTCTCTGCAGGCGCATGGATACTATCCTATCACAAACAATGTTGTACCTCATGACTGATCTTTATATGTTCTTTTTGGCAATGAATGCAACACCGTTCCTCTTCAATTTGTCATTCCCTGCATAGTAAACCATGTGGTTGTCAGATTCAAAATGGCCAATATCAGTCCTTTTTAGCTCACTAATGCCTAAGATATGAATGTTTATGTATTCCATTTCATTTTTTACATTTTCCAATTTTCCAAGATTCATACTTGGCATGAATGTTCCAATTATTAATGAATGTTTACATTGTTCTGATTATTAATGGATGTTTACAGCTGTTGTTCTTTATTTTGAGTTGTGCCCCATCAGCAAATGAAGGTCCAAGGGCTTTATTCTTGCGGGCTTTCCTCCATTCACGTCATCACAGTCAACTCTACTTTGAGGAGGCAGCTCTTCCCTAGTCACATTTTGAGTGCCTTCCCACCTGAGGGGCTCATTTTCCAGCACTATATCTGACAGCATTTTTCTGCTATTCAGAAGGTTTTCAGTGACTAAATATTATGAAGTAGTTATCTCTCCTTCTTCCTAGTCTGTCTTTGTCTACAAGCTCATCTGAAACCTGTCCACTGTGGGTGGCTTTCCTGATATTTAAAATGCCCATGACATATCTTCCGAAATCACAGCAACTCACAAGCCACCACAATACAACAAACTGAAAGCTTCAGCAAAAGCTTTCAAACTTTTCCTATATAATATCTTTCTTTCTGAAACTCAGATGCTGAAAATAATTTTATTTTATTGATAATGCAAAAGTTCCTTTTCCTTGCTATAAATGTGCCTTTGGTTGTAATTGTGGGTTTTACAGCTTCTCTATGTTCCCATGGCTGCCAGAAAATGCTTCTGGCATTTTCACAGGCTGAAAATAGTTCCAATTCATGGGTGTATACTCAGGTTCTTATTACTAATGAACAGTCATTCTATTTTTTCTTGTTCCTCATCCTTGCCTTCCCCATGCAGAACTTCAACTTTTATCCAACCCTCAAGCTTCCAATACAGCTACCTACCATTGCCTCCTTCACTATTCCTATTAAATTGAGAAAGTTGGCCCATTAATCCTCCAAGGTCTTGTCTATTCCTAATTCAGCATTTCAAGATCAGCTTCCATTCCATAGGAGATAAAAAATCTCTATCCCTGCTCCCTTTGTTCCTGATCCTCTCTCTTCATTT
Source organism: Chrysochloris asiatica (assembly GCF_000296735.1). Lineage (NCBI taxonomy): Eukaryota > Metazoa > Chordata > Mammalia > Afrosoricida > Chrysochloridae > Chrysochloris > Chrysochloris asiatica. Next base: position 10,226,712 of record NW_006408602.1, on the reverse strand, counting down.
CTACTCCAGAATTTCCATCAATAATCCTCCCTGTCTCTCCATCCTTTATCTGGAGGATATAGGATATAGAATTATATATATATAATCCTATTCTTGCTATACCACATTTAAAATACTATTGTTGGCTATTCTCAATCATGATGGTTTGTTCATTGTTTGTTTTATAATTTTTTAAATATAGGTCTGTTAATATCTATATGTACAAAAAATGTGGGCTCTAAGTTAAACATGAATTTTTTTAGAGAGTAATTTTATTTGCTTTATTCTAGAAAGTAATTTATTTGCCCAACACTCATGACCACATTACATAAATTTCTCACTTTGAGAATATGTGAATCTAGACACTAAGTTGACATGAAGTTAAGGTTGTTTTAGGAAGTTAGGGTTATGTTAGACTGTATAAGGAAAAAAAGAAACAAAACATTATTTTTTGCACTACCTAGATTCAAGCCAGGATGTGCAGCAGATAAGCACTGGACTGTGACCCACAAGGTCAACAGTTCAAGCCCACCATCCATCTGCTCCTACAAAGATGTAAAGCCTCAGAAACTCTATACAGGATCTCTATAAATCAGAATCAATTGATGGCATTTAACAACAAAAAGAATTGCGCCAAGGATGAGTAGATGGTTGTCATGCATCTTTGCTCATAAGAAGACTTAATTTTTTCCTAGTCTGTCTTTTCACTGAGAAAATATGCCTTTGGAGGAACTGACTAAAAGAATCACTTTGCATAGGCACCAAGTCTTAGTGAGCCATTGAAACACAATTTTAAAATACAAGTAAACACCTTCTATAACTACAGATTTGGTGTTGGCTTACTATTCCAGATTCCTATTTCTCTTAGTTTTGTTGTTGTTGTTAAGTGCCATAGAGTCTGATCTGACCCATAGCGACCCTGGATAGGGTTTCCGAGGAACAGCTGGTGAGCTTGAACCGCCAACATTTTAGTTCAAATGGCTTTGCAGTCTGGCGCATTAGCCCACAGAGCCACACCAGGACTCTTAGTTTTAAGACGGTGAAATTCTCCCCTGGGAACTTTAAAAGGTTGTATGCTGTTGTATACAACACAGTTTGTAGTAAATGATTTAGTCCTGCATGTTGCTGGAAGCAGAGTTCTGGTGTGGTGCTATGGGTCAATGTGCTGGACAGCAATGTCCCTTGAACTGCAAGTTCAACGGTTCAAGCTCACCAGTCGCTCCTCAGAAACCCTATGCTGTTGCTGTTGTTAAGTGCCATCCAGTCTGTTCCAACTCGTAGAGACCCTGTATAGGGTTACCAAGGAGTGGCTGGTGAGCTTGACCCACCCAACTTGTGGTTCAAACCGATCTTGCAGTCCAGTGCATTAACCCACAGCACCACACCAGGACTCTCAGAAGCCCTATACAGGGTCACTATGAGTCAGAATTGACTCGACGCATTAAGCTGAAATTCCCAAGTTTCTCTATCAGTAAATATTTTGCTGATAAAAAGAGGTTTGTTTGTCAAGGTATTGTCAGAATGAATCACTGTGATTTGTTGGAACTTCCAAGCAATGAAATGAGTACTACAAAACAAAACATTTGTATTATCTGATAGGAAAAATTAACATAAGCTTTTTCACTTTTCATATAAACAGGGTAGTTTTTAAAAGACCTACCAGCTGCTCCTCAGAAACCCTATACAGGGTAGTTAGGGTCGGAACCAACTCAATGGTACTTCACAACAACAACAACACTTCACCTAAAAATCGTATAACACAAATTCCATTTCAAAATGATGAGTAAAATTAAACTTTTTAAATTTAAGTAAATTGCATGAGGCCAAACAACAATTCCAGTACAATCACATAAGACAAACTAAGAACTTTATGAAAACAAAAAACTCACTATAAACAAAAGGATACATCTCATAGACTATGAGGGAAATCCCAAACATTTGAGAAAATAAATTCCATTGTCTTTTAATCACATTTTTCATAAACTTTTTTGAAGTTCTCTCATTGAGTAGACACTATAAAGTAAATAGGTTTAGAATAAAAGTAAAGATATATCAAAGAAATACAAAATAAGACTCTATAGAAAAAGATTGGCAACTATTTGAAATAATAAAATAGAGCTTATAGAAAAACAAATCTAATTACCATTTCTAATACTGTAAACAAAGTAAATTAAACCAACCCTCCTGCTAAGAACAATTAATAACACTAGAAATATATAAGTTTTAACCTGCTTGATGCCATTCATTTGGGAATAAATTAAAAGAGCAAATCTAAGGGGATTAAAAACAAAACAAAACAGAAAGATGAGCTGTACATTGAGGACCACTTTTTCTTTATGTTCTTACTCACTCTGGGAGAGGAGTTCTGGTGTGGCTCTGTAGCATAAGCCCTGCTTTGCAACGTCATTTTGAACTGTAAATTCGTCAGTTCAACCACTTCTCAGAAACCCTATACAGGGTTGCTATGAGTCAGAACCTACTCAACGGCACTTAACAACAACAACGCTCTGGAGGGGCACTGAGAAAATCAGGGACTTAGCAGAACTTTGGACAAATGCATTAATACCAGGGAACAAAAATTTGAGTTCACCGTCTGCCAAGGACCAGAGTGATGGCTAAAATTGGAACCTTTGGTTTGATACCAAAGTGAGTGTCACAAAAAAAACTAGCTTTTTTTAAATACAAACAAACAAAAAACCCCACTTTATTGTGAATTGAGTGAAGGATTACAAAGCAGATCATCAATTTTACATTCAACAACCATACACTTTGCTTCACTGCGTTGCTACCATTCCCTCCAAGTACCAACAGCTAATAGTATTACCTTTATTCACTGTAACTGTGTCTCCCCCTACCTTCATCTTTCCTCTGCTAACCTCCCTCTTGCTGTATGTTACCTGTGACCCATGTTAATATGTGTCTGCCCTCTAGCGCATGAATAGTACTTCCTACCTACCATCTCCACCCCTGTAGCCATCATTGAGTGTTTGTTTTTTCAAGAAAAACTGTTTTTATTTTTTTAACTTTTTACAACATTGGTTTCATACAATGTCTGCTCTGTTGTGATTGACTAATTTCATTCAGCATAGTGTCCTCCAGGTTCAACCTGTTGTGAGGTGTTTCACAGATTGATTCATCATTATTCTTAAATGTTTGGTAGTATCCCATTGTGTGTATACACCAAAGACTGTTTAGCCATTCTTCTGTTGATGGTCACTTAGGCTGCCTCCATCTTTTTGATATGTCTCTTGTAGACAGCATATTGAAGGATTCTGTTTTCTTATCCATTTTGCTGTTATGTCTTGTGAATTTTACATTGAATCCATTTACACTTAGTCTAATTATCAATAGGTATGAATTGACTGTTATCATTCTGTGTGTTTATTTGTAGTGCTACTGGATTCTTTGTCACACATAATTTTCTATACTGAGTCCATTTTGTTTGTGGGTTTCCTTTTCATTTACATTTCTGTTGTGTTAATGTTTACTAAACCTTTTGATTTTCCACCTTTTTAATTTTGATGTGCAGGTGTTATTATTTTTCTTTGAGATTGCACTTCACAACAACAACAATACATATAAAAATATAGAATAGGATTTTATTGGCAAGATCAAGAAGAAGCTTTATTATTTGTTGGTGCGAGTGTTTCAAAACTAAGAAATAAACAAATTCATTCAAACCTGTAGTACAAAAGTAAAGATGTTTGCATATTGATTATTTTGGAGTGGCAATGATACAGAGCTTGAAGTAATTAGGAAATGGTGGTGATTGTTGTGTGCCACTGAATTGGTTCAGACTCATAACAACCTTGTATAGGGTTTCTGAAGCTGTGAATCTTTATAGGAGCAGAGAGTCTCCTCTTGCTCCTGTGGATCGACTGGTAGGTTTGAACTACTGACCCTTCAGTTAGAAATCAAGCTCGTAATCCAAGCCTCCTTAGGGAATAATCATTTTAAGCCAATGCCTCAAACACTTTGTGGAATTTTTATTTAGTAGTTGTTAAGTGCCGTCAAATTGGTTCCGACCTATAGCAACCCTGTATAGGGTTTTCAAGTAGCAGTTGGTGTGCTTGAACCACCGATTTTGCAGTTCAAACTGACTTTACAGTCCAGCGCATTAACTCACAGCCCATGCCAGGACTCTTTATTTAGTAGAGAACCTGTAATTTGGACTGAACCTCAAATATAAGAGAAATCAATAAATTTGTTTATTTCTTAGTTTTTAAACACTCATACCAACAAATAATAAACTTCTTCTTGGTTATGCCTATAAAATCTTCTACATTTTTTCATTTATAGCTATAGATAAAAATCAGACAGCAAAGAAAAGGCCATTAATATATAACTCCCAAATGCATGCACACTTTTGCATGAGTAAAGTTAAAAATTTTCAATTATTTTTTATGAAATTGAAACAACTTTCATAGCAAGTTTCCTTCTTCAAAATATTTTATCAGTACAATGTTCTGATTATGATAGCCTATGTGCTATGGGTTAATGCACTGGACTGCAAAATCAGTTTGAACCTCAAGGTCTGTGGTTAAAGCTTACCAGTTGTTCCTCTGAAACCCTCTACAGAGTCACTGTGAATCGGAACCAACTCCATGGCACTTAACAACACCACCACCATAGCATAATAACTTCTTGTAGATTTTCCTCATAAAAATATGTAATGTTGCTATGATTGAACACTGTTTCAGAACTTGGTAAATACATTGTTTTTCTCAGATCTTGTATTTGTCCTCATGCTTCTTTTGGCAGGTGGGGGGACATTTGGGTAAATGTTTGCTGTTAACAGAAGGATGAATTAGTTTTGCAGCATGAGTTGGCTTACATAAAATCCATTTACAAAATAATTGCTTACTGGAGTTTTTCAGCATTATAGCTGAAAAAGAGAGTCACATCTGTGCCTCTTGCAATGTAAGACACTCATCTTTCTTGTAAATGATACATGCTAGAATATATAAGAGAAAAAAAAATACTCAGTGGTTCTACTTGGGTCTGATTTCAAACACTGGAGACCGGATTTAGACTTAACTCTATAGCTACGTTTATATGCATATGGGCACAATAACCATATGAAAGCTTCACACATTTTATTTCTATCTATGGTAATTTTCTCTTGTATCATTTCATAGAGAAAACAACATTAAAATAAGAAAAGTTACTTAGAATTCCGCAAAACATTTTTAAATACTTATGGGTTTAGTTTCAGAAATTAGATAATTTATCATCTTAAACAAAAGGAATTCCGTTCTTTAGTGACATTCTAAGTTTAAAACGATTTCTTTTTCCTGATGACATTTGTTCATCAACAAACAATCCAAATGATGGAAAGGAATAGAATATGTATGTGTGTATTCATGAGAAGCTACAGATTACATAAGAACAGATTACATAAGAACTAACACAAGGACGTATCCTAGTACCTTATGAACTCCCCAAATTCCTTGTCTTTAATTTCTGCCATCGCCAGCAACAAGCCTTATAAATTACCTGGGTTTGAGAACCATGTCTTATTAATTTTTGTACTCAATGGAGTACATAGTACAGTGCCTTGAGGTGAAATACTAAATTGCTACACTATACATTGATTATCCCAACAGACACGTAACTGTTTCATTTGTCCCAACTTACATTTCCACAAGATATTTGTATTAAATATACAATTGGATTATAAACACAATTCAAGTCATTCCATTGTACTTTTAACAGCTTTAAAATGTATTTTGACTCTCCATTGGTCAAAGAAATTAAGTACAGACTCCTAAGGATTTCTGCAATCTATCCCCATATTACTGCCCCAGTTCCAATCTAACCAACCTCAGTACCCCGCAGAACATACCACATGGCACAGGGTTTCCCTTTTCAGAAAGTGCCAGGTTCCTGCAGGCCCCCATGTATTTGTATGTGATGATCCATCTTTATGTAACACCCTGCCTCTCTTCTTCACCTATGGCAAAGTTAGTTTCTCCCAAGTCTTTCTTCTGAGGTACCGCCATGTGAACTCAAACCTCTATTCTAACCTTTCAGCGTGCAGCCAATTGCTTTAATGATATTAACAGTTTTGTTGTTGTAAAGTGTCATTGAGTCGGTTCTGACTCATAGCAACACAGTATAGGATTTATGAGGAACAGCTGGTGGGTTTGAACTGCCAACCTTGTGTTTAGCAGTCCACTGCTAACTCTACAGCACCACCCAACCCCAAATTGTAGTTGTGTGCTATCAATTCGATTTTGACGCACAGCCATCTTATAGGACAAAATAGAACTACCACCTAAGATTTTATTTCTGGGACTAATCTTCATGGGAGCAGATTTCTAGGCTTTCTCTACCACTGGAAGGTTTGATTAACATGTGACCATTATGCTGTCAAGGCTCCATACTCCGTTAATTAATTGTTAAAGATTTATGAAATGTTTAACAATTTATTTTGAGTTTTCCCTTGCAGCTCCTTCTTTCTTGATTTTGTTTCCTTTGTTGTTGTTGTTGTTGTTGTTGTTTGTTTCCTTAGTGTGAAATAAATCCATTGGTAGTCTATCTGCAGTGTTCTATACATGAGCAGTAAGACTTGGAGCATTTTTATTCATCCATTAGCAAATCCTACCAACATTTCAGAGTGTCTACAAACTAACAACTTTTCAACTCCTCCACCACCATCCTAGTCCTTGCCACTTTTATCTTCAAACGGGTGGTCATGGGTGGTGCAAATGGTTAGGTGCACAACTGGTCACAGAAATGTTAGCATTTCAAATCCATCCAGAGGAGCCTCTGAAGAAAGACCTGGCAGTATGCTTCTAAAAGGTCACAAAAGTAAAATTCCTATAGAGCACAATTCTATTCTGATACACATGGTGGTGGTGGTGGTTATGAGCCATGGAGTCGGAACCGACTCATAGCTATCCTGTACAGGGTTTCCAAGGCTGTAAATCTTTACGGGAGCAGAAAGCCTCATCTTTCTCCTGCAGAGCTTCTGGAAGTTTCAAACTGCTGACCTGAAGGTTCACAGTCCAATTCGTAACCACTACACTATAATTACTGTACTTGTTGTTGTTGTTGTTGTTGTTAGGTGCCATCAAGTTGGTGCCTGCTCATAGCAACCTTATGCACAGCAGAATAAAACACTGCCCGATCCTAGGCCAACCTCACTATTGTTGCCACGCTTAAGCCCATTGATGCTGTCACGTGGCCAACCCATCTCGCTGGGGGCCTTCCTCTTTCTCTTTGACCCTACACCTTACCAAGCATGATAATCTTCTCCAGCGACTGGTCCCTCCAGACAATATGCCCAAAGTATGAGAGACAAAGTTTGACCATCTTGGCCTCCAAGGAGCACACTGGCTGCACTTCTTCCAACTTAGAACTGTTGGTTATATGGGCAGTCCATGGCACTTTCAATATTCTCCTCCAACACCATAACTCAATAGCATCAATTCTTCTATGGTCTTCCTTATTCACTGTCCAACTTTCACATGCATATGAGGTTATTAAAAATACCATGGCTTGGGTCAGGCACACCTTAGTCCTCAAGCTGATATCTTTGCTTCTCAACACTTTTAAAAGGTCTTGTGCAGCAGGTTTACCCAAAGCACACACAATCTGCCCCTGGACTTGTTCTGGCTGGTGATATGGAGCTTTTCCACTGTCTCTTTTCACAGATGTAGACAATTTGATTTCTGTGTATTCCATCTGGTGAGATCCATGTGTATAGTAGATTTATGCTCTTTTGAAAAGGTATTTGAAATAAACAAATCACTGGTCTTGCAGAATTCTATCATGCATTCTCCAGCATCGTTTCTATCACAAAGGTCATATTTTTCAATTACTGATCCTTCCTCTTTTTCCCAAGCTTTGCATTATAATCACCAGTGTTTTGCAATACATTTTGATTGCATGTTTGATCAATTTGAGAATGAAGAAGTTGGTAGACTTCTTCTATTTCATGTTCACTGGATTTAGTGGTTAGTGCATAAATTTGAATAATAGTGGTATTAACTGGTCTTCCCTATAGGCACATGCATATTATCCTATCATGGACAACGTTGTACCTCGTGACAGATCTTGGTATGTTCTTTCTGACAATGAATGTTATGCCATTTCTCTTCAATTTGTCATTCCCAACAGAGTAAACCATGTGATTGCCTGATTTCAAATGGCCAATACCAGTCCATTTCAGCTCACAGATGCCTAGGATATCGATGTTTATGTGTTCCATTTCATTTTTTGACAATTTTGAATTTTCTAAGATTCATGCTTTGTACATTCCATGTTCCAATGATTAATGGATGTTTGCAGCTGTTTCTCTACATTTCGAGATGTGTCCCATCAGCAAATGAAGGTCCTGAGGGCTTTACTCCATTCACGTCACCATGGTAAACTCTGCTTTGAGGAGGAGGCAGCTCTTCCCCAGTTGCATTTTGAGTG
>NW_006408602.1:10215802-10217724 GCF_000296735.1 Chrysochloris asiatica | reverse complement strand
GACCCGGTATAAGGTTTCTGAGTTGCAGCTGGTGGGTCTGGACCTGCAGTTCACAGTCCAGTGCTGATCCCACAGCACCATACCAGGAGTCCGTTAGGGACTCGTTTTTTTCGTTTACCTTAATTCTTTGAAAACTCATCCAGGATGTTGTATATATCAATGATTTACTCTTTTGTGCTGCTCATTCTTTTTACTGGTGTAGATATCTGCTTAGTCATTCACCTGTTGAAAGACATCTTGGCTCTTTCATCTACTAGTTACTGCTAACAAAAATTCTATGGACATTCATGTACAGGCTTTTATGTGAACATAAGTTTTATTTTCATTGGAATAAGAACATAGTTGCTAGCTATGTGTTAATTGTGTGCTTGGTTTTATGAGAAATTGCATTCCTGCTTGTCCATAGGCAATATATGATTAATCCAGTTTCTCCCTGTCCTTGCCAATATTTGGTATTGTCACTGTTGTTAACATTAGTCATTCAATGGGCATATAGTGATAATTTATAGTGGTTAAATTTGTATTTCTTTTTTGGCTAATGATTTTGAACATCTTTTCATATGCATATATGCCATTTGTACATGCTCTTTGGTTAAATGCCTCTTCATATCTTTTGTCTATTTTACAATTAGTATTAACTGTTGAGCATTTCTTTAACTGGGTCTTGAGAATTTGCTATATGAGTGTATTCTTGTAAGATATATGATTAGCAAATATTTTCTCCCAGTTAGAATTGTGTCATTTCATCCTCTTCATATGGATTTTTGCATAGCAAATGTTTTAAATTAATATTTAATTAATATTTCCTATTGTGGATTGTGCTCTGGATACTGATTCTATGAATACTTTGTTAAAACACGAAGATTTTCTGGGTTTACCTTGTATCCAACCTTTCTAATCTCACTTTTCTATTTGTTCTAGGAGGTTTTTGTTTTATTTTGTTATTAGATTCCTTGCCATTTTCTATGTAGACAAACATGTCATCTTCAAATAAAGACATTTTTATTTCTTCCTATCCAGTATACATGACATTTATTGTTTTGTTTTTTCTTTAATATAGTGGCTAAAACTTTCAATACTACATAATACTATATATAATTTTCAATACTACATAAAACTTACAATACTACATAAAACCATCAGTACTACATTACTATACTACTACACCACTACATTGTGGCAACAAAGGACATCCTTGTTTACTTCTCAATTTTAGGGGGCATGACCATGTATGGTAGACAGATTTCGGTAGAGCTTCCAAATTACGACAGACAAGGAAGAAGGGGAGGCACACTAATTCTGCATGTTTAACAACTTAATACCTTCATAAGGTTTTCAGGGACTAAATATTCGGAAGTAGTTCGTCTCTCCTTCCTAGTCTGTCTTCATCTGGAAACCCATCTGAAACTTGTCCATCATGTGTGACCCTGCTGGTATTTACTCATGGCATAGCTTCCAGAATCACAGCAACACCTAAGCCTCCACAGGACAATAAACTGATAGACCAGTGGTGGAATAGGATAAGCAGTGGACCGTAAGGTCAGTTTGAACCAAGACCAGTAGATCAAAATCTACCAGTTGCTCCTCAGAAATCCTATACAGGGTTTCTATTAGTTGGAACTGACCCAATGGCACTTAACAATCACAATGATGACAACAAGTAGAATAATGGCTCCCTAAAGATGACTAGTGAACAGCATTCTTATCAACGGAGAAAAGAATGAAGTTATCAATACTCCATGCTTCTTGGATCACCTATCAACACTCACGGAAGCAGCAGTCAAGAAATCAAATGACATATTGCATTAGGCAAATCTGCTGCACAAGACCTTTCTAAAGTGTTGAAGAGCAAAGATGTCATCTTGAGGACTAAGGTATGCCTGACCCAAGCCATGGTATTTTCAATAACCTCATATGTATGC
>NW_006408602.1:10207019-10210977 GCF_000296735.1 Chrysochloris asiatica | reverse complement strand
TCACTTTAGGTTGGTACTGACTCGATGGCACCTAACAACAGCAACAGCAAAGATTTACAGCCTCAGAAATCCTATGAGTCAGGACCAACTATGGCACAAAGCCTCACAACCCCCAAAGATATCCAGGATTCCAGTTGTGACACACCAGGGTAAGCACTGAACTGCTAACCACAAGGTTGCAAGTTTAAACCTAACCAGCAACTCCTTAGAAATCCCATACAGGATTTCTGTGAGTTGGAACCGATGCCATGGCGCTTAACAACAACAACAACAACAACAAAATCCAAATGTAACATGATGGTGTAATGGTTATGTACTTGAATGCTGACTGAAACATCTTTGGTTCTAACTCACTAACTATTCCAAAGAATAAAAATATGGCAGTCTGCGGCCCTAAGTATTATTGCTGGAAACTCTATGGGACAGTCCTATTGTGTCCTACAGGGTCACTATGAATTGGATTCTGTCACATTAGGTCAAAGATGTCCATGTCCTAATCCTCAGAAACTTCCCATATATGGTAATGTCATTTTGCAGCTGTGATTATTTAGATGAGGACTGCTATCATCATAAATGTTCTTGTAAGAGAAAAACAGGAGGTGTCAGAGGCAGAGAGAAGACTGTAATAATGGGGAAAAAGTGATGTGGTCACAAGCAAGAAAAACCATTAGCCTCTGTTAAGTGCCATCGATTTGTTTCCGACCCATAGTGACCCTTAACAGGGTTTCTGAGGCTGTAAATCTTTACGGGAGCAGAAAGCCTCATCTTTCTCCCGTGGAGTAGCTGGTAATTTTGAACTGTTGACCTTGTGGTTCGCAGCCCGATTCATAACCACTATGCTACCAGAGTTCCTTCTAGAAGCTGAAAAAATGAATGGCTTCTTACCAGAGACTTCCAGAGGAATCACCTCTACCAGCACCTTGATTTCAGTCCCATAAGGCTTCTGACATCTAGAACAGTATAAGAATAAACCAATGTTAACCAACCATGGTAATCAACATATAACACATATTTTCACATATTTGCTAAAAGATTTGCCAACAGTGTTCATAGTAGCACTTTTTGCATTGCCCTAAACTGTAAACCACCAAGATTTTCATCAACACTGAATGGATAAACAGATTGTGGTATTATTGTAAATATATCAAATGAAATGCCAGTTCAGAAGTAAAAGAAATAATCTATTGCTGCATGTAATAACAACTATGGATATCATTATATAATGAGGAATGAAAGAAACCAGAGTTTACAAAGTACATGCAATAAGATTCAATGTGCATAAAGTTTGAAACAGGAAAGTTAACATGTGATGACTAATTCAGGTTAATGGTTACCTTGGTTGTTGTTAAGTGCCATCTAGTCAGTTCTGACTCATAGCAATACTGTATAGAATTTCTGAGGAGTGACTGGTAAGCTTGAACCACCTACCTTGCCATTCAAAGTGACCTTGGAGAGCAGCATATTAACCCACAGGGCTACATCAGGACTCCTTTGGGAAGTACTAATTTTCAAACATTTCTCGAGTTGCATGCGTGTTTTATGTTCAGTTCTTCCCCCTCCAGCAACAGAGTTCCTTGTTTTCCTTAATGATATCAAGTATGGGCCTAACTCATTTCTTTCACATTTAAGGTTTACTTCTAGAATGTCCCTTCCCTTGATAATTGCATGGCTTTCCCTCTCACTTTTAATTCTCTATTGAACATTTTTATTTACCAGAAAAGCTATACGGGACTTTGCCTCTGTTGCTCTTTGTTCCGCTCATCCTGCTTTACTTTCCTTTAGAACACTTATCACTGTCTGAGTTGCTATGTGTTGATGTGTTTACTGTATATCTCCACACACAAGAATGTAAGCACTATGAGAGCAGCACTTTATCTTTTTCATGAATAGCCCTGGTATCACTATGGGTTAGGTGTTGGGCTGCTAACCATACGGTTAATAGTTCAAATCCCTCATCTGCTCCATGGGAGAAAGATGAGACTGTCTGCTTTTGTAAACACTTAGAGTCTCAGAGACTTTAAGTAGCAGTTCTATTCGTGCTATTGGATCACTATGAGTCAGAATCAACTCGATGGCAGTGGGTTTTATGTATGGACAGTGTAAATGTTCAATAACAGTTGTGAAGCAACTATGTATGTATGTGTGTGTGAACAAAAGGATGTAAATGTCTTTATCTCATTCTTATAGACTGGTATGATATAGAAGTCTAGGTTGATAATTTTGCTCAGCACTTCAAAGAGGCTTTTGGTTTTCCTCATTAATCTTTTCATAACCATTATTTTCCCCATCCTCTGAATTCCATTCTTTTTAAACTGTTTCTGAATCTCCTGGACTCTGTCTCTATATCTTTCCTTCATTGTATCCATCACTTTATTTCTTTGTGCTGCTCTCTAGGTAGTATGTTTAGATCTATCTCTAAGTCACTAATTATCTTTTTTCTAATCAACAGAAATTGCACAAAACATAAAGATTGTTGTTGTTAACTGCCATCGTGTAGGTTCTGACTCACAGCCACCCTGTATAGGCTTTACAAGGGGCGGCTGGTGATTTTGAACCTCTGACCTTGCACTTGGCAGTCCAGTGCTTATTCTACAGTACCATACCAAGACAAAGTAAACACACTCTGTGCGTTAGTTATCTAAGGCTGTTGTTACAAAATACCACAACCTTAGTAATTTAAAATAACAGAAATATAGTCTCTCATACTTTGAGAGGCCAAAAGTTTAGGGCCATACTCCCTCAAAAGAAACTAGTGGGTTATCTATTCCTGTCTTCCAGATCCTTCTAACCCCAAGAGTTCTTTAGTTTTGCTAAATTATTAGGGGCTGTTTGTTTATTGAAAATCACAACTGGGAAGAATTTTATGACTAGAATGTATGCTTAATGAGGGTAGCAACTGAGGCTGTCTTATTCCTAGAATGCATGCTGCATAAATATTTGTTAAATAAATGAATGAACAAACTTTGTAGAACCACGTGATCTGAAGAGCTGCATTTCTATTTTTGTCCTCGTCTTCCCTTTTGAGTCTTACTTGTGTTTCTATGCACATGATTTATTACTTTCTATTTGTTCTTGATGGAATAATTAGTCCTCATCTCAATCATTTTTAGAATTTATTTCCCTAAATTATGAAAATATGTTCTGCAAAACAATTCTGAAAATATCTTTAATAACCATTTAATTGAATGAATTATCTTAGTTGATACATTTGGTTTCTGCAGATCTGATAGCTTTTTAAATGATAACTTACCAGAGACAGCCCAAGCAAGAGAGTTTCTGCTTTCATCTTACATCTGGTCGTCTTTGATTACAGAATACAATAAGGTAGCAATTCTCAAAGTGTCAGCCAAAGACAACTGTGGTCCCCAAAATGCTTTCAAAACTCCTTTTATAATAGTACTAATATGAGAAGGTTTCAATGTTATCCATAACTTGTCAAGATCCACACAGTCAAAAGCCTTTGAATAATCAATAAAATGCAAGTAAGCATCTTTCAGTTTGCTGAAAGGTTTCATTTGTATTCAATCAATTCCTAGATCCTTGTTTTTGCACAAATGTTTTCTTTTAGTGCTGCGTGGTCTTCTTCCTTCAGTACCATCAATTCTTGATCATATGCTACCTCTTGAAGTGGTGGAATGTCAACCATTTCTTTTTGGTGCAGTGAGTCTACATATACCTTACAAATTCTTTTTGCTATTGTAAATAGTGCTGCTATAAACATTGGTGTGCATATGTCTTCTGCTGCTATAAACATTGGTGTGCATGTATCTTTTTCTTTTGGATAAATACCGAGTAGAGGGATTGCTGGATCATAAGGTATTTCTATTTTCATCCTTCTGAGGAAACGCCATATTGTTTTCCAAAGAGGTTGGACCATTTTGCATTCCCACCAGCAATGCAAGAGTGTCCCCGTTTCTCCGCATCCCTGCCAGCATTTATTGTCTCCTCCATTTTTCAT
>NW_006408602.1:10197021-10202554 GCF_000296735.1 Chrysochloris asiatica | reverse complement strand
ACCCATAGCGACCCTGTATAGGGTTTCCAAGGAGCAGCTGGTGAGCTTGAACTGCCAACCTTGCAGTTCAAATGGCTTTGCAGTCTGGTGCATTAACCCATAGCACCACACTAGGATTAGAGTCCTTCAATATTGAAAGCCGAGGCTTGAATTTTTTCTTCAGTTCTTTCAGCTACAGTAATGATGAGTATGTTCTTCCTATTTGGTTTTCCAACTCCAGCTCTTTGTACATTTCATTATAATACCAGACATTGTCTTCATAAGCTGTTCAGCTTTTATTTCCTCATTTCTTCCATTCGCAATCGCTTTTCTATGTTCAATAGCAAGTTTCAGAGTCTCTTCTGACATCCGCTTTGATCTTTTCTTTCTTTCCTGTCTTTTAAATGACCTTTTGCTTTCATCCTGTAAGATGTTCTTGATGACATCCCATAATTCTTCAGTCTTTGGTCAGTAGTGTTTAGTGCTTCAAATCTGTTCTTGACATAGTCTTTAAATTCAGGTGTGATATTCAAGGTCATATTTTGACTTTTGTGAGCTTGTTTAAATTTTCTTCAACTTAAGCATGAACTTGCATATGAGCAGTTGATGGTTTGCTCCTTGTCTTCTTTGAGCTGATATTCTGAGCTTTCCCTTGACTCTTTCCACAGATGTAGTCAACTTGTTTTCCATCTGGTGAGGTCCATGTGTATAGACGTCTTTTGTGTTGTTTAAAAGAAGTATTAACAGAATGGCAGATTAGGAAGAAGTGCTGTGCAGACCTCCGCCAATAATAACACAGATGAAACAGGTTGAGAAGACAGTCCTGGAACTGTCTTTATATGTCCTACATATAAAGGAATATTTATACGTATTGGAGGCTTACTGCCAGTGGGATTCATAGTAGAAGCAAAAAAAGTGGAGTTTTCTGAGTGGTGGCTGCTGGTGGATGCCTGGTGCAGCTCTCTTGAGTAGGACAGAGCTGATACGGCAGCAGAAAGGAATGCCCATTGCACAGAGAGACCTGACCAATTGTCAGAGATAAAGGTGTGAACAATTTTTTTTTTCATTAATTTCTTTTTCTCTGTCCATGTAGCTCCACTCTGGTGACTAGAGGGGGTGCCTGAGCTAATGGACTTTCCCCACCCCTGGAGGTTTTACTATGCATGTGAACAGATCTGCTCAGCAAAGATCACTGGGCACAGAAGGAAGGAGGAGGAGGAGTCAACAGGAACAGCTTAAAATAGGAAGATCTTCAAAAATGGCTCTTGTCAGCCCTGGCCTGTTTCTCACTAGGATAAACTCTTGAACAGGCTTAAAGAGAGGGAGAAAGGCAAAAAGGAAAGTGGTCAAACATCTTGAAATTTCTCAGGCGACCTTGAAGAAGCTGTAAAAAGGGATGTTAAAGTCTTGCTCATATTTTTCTATGGTTTCATGTGTGTGTGTGTGTGTGTGTGTGTGTGTTTGTGTGTGGTGATTGTAGACTTTTGTGTTCAATCTGTTGGGTTTTCCTTTTTCTGGTCCCCCTTTTACCATGAGGGGGCTCTTTCTTTCCCTATGGTACCCAACAAGAGACAACAATTGCAGCAATATAGCCAAGCTACAAGCACACCCTATAAAACCCCACCATCTGGGCAAGAGCCAGTATCACTGATAAATACCAGAGAAGCATAGATAACCAGCACTTGCTAAAATTAGTTTGAGTTGAGTGAAATGAGAAGTGGAAAGGATAGCCCATCTTCTGATCACATCTACCAGGAGGCAATCAGAAAGTTTAGTAACATACCAACATATACTCATCTAATTATTGAAAATACACCTAATTATTGAAAACGCCCCCCAAACAACAGATGATCTTGGCTCATGTCCAGAAGCAAGACAGAGTAGCTGAATCAAATGTTCTGGAGGTAGACCTAGAATTCCCACTGGAAAGAGGGCAGGCTCTGGAACTGCCTGAGAAGGAATTCAGGAGAATGATATTGAAGTACATCCAAATGGTCCACAGAGAAGTTGAGAAAAATAAAGAAGTCAGGAAAGTGCTACAGAAACAATCAAATGAGATAGAAATAGCACTAGAAACAAGTCAAAACTTGTAAAAAGAGGTCTCAATGATTAATTATAAAATATTAGCAACGGACAACACACTGAAAGTGCAAAGGAGTAGAATTGAAGAGATGGAAGCAGAACCCATGAGCTTGAAAATAGGTATTAACAATGAATAAGTTATTGGTCTTGCAAATTTTACCATGGGATGTCCAGTATCATTTCTATCATGAAAGCCATATTAATAGTCTTTCCTCAGTGTTCCTAATTTTCACATTCCAAACACCAGTAATTATCAATATATTTTGATTACATGCTTGATCAATTTTAAACTGAATGTTGTTGCTGTTGTTAAGTGCCATGAAATCAGTTCTGACTCATAATTACCCTATGCACAACAGAACAAAACACTGCCCAGTCTTGTACAATCACAATCATCGTTTCACTTCAACCCATTGCTGTTGCCACTGTGCCAATCATCTCATTGAGGTTCTTCCTCTACTTCGCTGACCCTCCACTTTACCAACCATGATGTCCTTCTCCAGTGACTGGTCCTACCTGATAACATGTCTGAAGTATGAGAGACAAAATCTCATCATCCCATATTATAAGGAATAAATTGCTAGTGTTCTTTAATTTCATCATCACTGGCTTTAGTGGTTGGTACGTAAATTTGAATAAAAGTGATGTCAAGTGACCTTAGTAGGTGTATTGATATTAGCCTATCACAGATAGCATTGTACTGCAAGCTTTTGAAATGTTCTTTTTGACAATGAATATGATGCCACCCCTCTTCCATTTGTCATTCCCAGCATAGTAAACCATAGGATTGTCAGATTGAAAATGGCCAATACCAGTCCATTTCAGCTCACAAATGCCTGGGATGTAGATCTTTATGCAAATTATTTCATTTGCAACAACTTCCAATTTCCCTAGATTCATACTTCATACATCCCATGTTCTGACTATTAATGGATGTTACAGCTTTCTGTCCTCATTTTGAGTTGTGCAAATGAATATCCTAAAAGCTTTTCTCCATTTGTGTTATCATGGTCAATTCTACTTTGTGGAGGAAGTTCTGTCTTTCCCTGTTGCATTTTGAGTAACATCCAACCATAGGGTCTCATCTTCCAGAACTATATCTGACAATGCTCCTCTGCTATTCATAATGTTTTTAATGACTAAACATTCAGAAATCAGTATGCCTCTACTTCTTTCTAGTCTGTCTTTGTCTGGAGTCTCAGCTGAAACCTGTCCACCATGGGTGACCTGAGCAGTTAAAATCTGGTAACTTAGCTTTCAGCATTCCAGCATCCCCAAAGTCCTCAAATAATTTTGAGTGCAAAAATTTCTTGAAACTGTAAAGTAAGAGCCTCTGGGTTTAAGTAGTGTCTCCTTCCTCAACATTGTTGGAAAACAAAACAGAAAACAAATGCATCCCCTTTCATTCCTCCATTGGACCACTAGTCAAAAAGAATATGTGCAGTGTCACAATCAGGTACCACCACCTTGGATTGCAAGAAACTTCAAGAATGAGAAATCTGAGTGAATAAACTTGGATATAATCATTTTAGTTACAGCCTCAATGTAGAGTTTCTTTCTTTTTTCTATTGTTCTAAAAATATAAAAAACATAACATTTTCCAATTCTATATATTTTTCATGTTTACAATTTACCAACACTAATTACATCAATCATATTGTATATAATCATTCCCTAACATCCATTGCCAAATTTTCCTTCACTATCAACAGAAACTCAATGCGCATTTTCTTTTTAGATTTCCATGTTGCATCTACCCCAAGCCCAAACCAATGTTATTTTCTCTTGATTCTTAGCTCCTGAGAAATTAGCCCTGTTTCTCGCTGTTCCGTGGGAGAAAGATGAGGCTTTCTGCTCCTATAAAGATTTACAGCCTCGGAAACCCTGTACAGGGTCGCTATGAGACTCCACGGCACATAACAACTCACTGATTCCAGGCACAACTCCCTATTCAGAAAGACTGACCATATACTTTGTTGTTATTAAGTGCTGCTGAGTTGGTTCTGGCACTTAATGACCCCGTATAGGGTTTCTGAGGCATGACTGGTGAGCTTGAACCTCCTACCTTGTGGTTCAAACTGACTTGCAGTCCAGCGCATTAACCTACAACACCACACAAGGACTTCAACCAAATACTTAGGTGACACTTACATTTCTAATATCACTGCCCACAGGTCTGTTTACATGAGGCTATTTCTAAGAGGCATGACATTGTTCTGGAGTAGCAAATATATTCATAGCAAGTGTCAACCCAGGTAAATTGTTGGAGGCTGACTGGAACATTGTTTGAGAAGCATTTGGAGGCTATTTTCATGCTTAGCAAGACAAATGTCATAACTGATTAGTGGTCTACTTTTGGGTCAGAAGGAAGAATGTTAGGTTTTAGTTTATGTGCTGTGTACTTACTGACCCTGTGAAATTATTTGGAATCACTGTGGTCAAACAGATGTGGAGCAAGATAATAAATAGCAAGCCCATGTAAAATTACACAAATATAGTTACTATGATGAATAATAGAGTCCTGGTGTGACACTGTAGGATAAGCACTGGATTGCTAACCACAAGGTTGGCAGTTCAAACCTACCAGCTACTACTTGGAACCCCTTTACTGGGTCATTATGTGTCTGAACCAACTCAACAGCACTGCATAACATGATGAACAACAATAGGTATCAGCAGTATCTCCCTCATAAACAAATTCAATCTATTCAAAATATTAAGTATAGAATTTAGGGTTCAAAGAAACAAAATTAATTTAAACATAAAAAATTTCTTGTTGTTTAAGTGGTATGGAGTTGTTTTGACTTATAGAAACCCAGTATACAGTTTCTGAGGCTGTACATCTTTGTGGGAGCAGAAAGCCACCTCTTTCTCCCATAGAGCAGCTAGTGAGCTCAAACCACTGACCTTGTGGTTCACAATACAATGCTTATGCACTGTGTTCCCCAAGAATTGGCTTGAAGCTTTGCAATAATATAGCTCGCATATCTATATATCTGAAAGCATTTCTACCTTTCAAATAAGCTAGGATAGATGCTTTATTTGGGCACATTTAGGAGTTTGGCCAAATCTATCTTTCAGAAAAAAATCTTCTCAGAACAGAATCTAAGAAGGTACATTTTAGGTATGCCATCTGTGATTCTTGACAGCTTCCAAATGTCACTGCTGCTGTTATAGGGAAGCATCTGTTACAAGTGTTCAATTTCTGTCCAATCTATTATCTTGTTGGTATAATTAATTATTAATGTATAAAGAAAAGGGAGGAGAAAGGAATGGGGAAAAGTGAGAGAAAATGAAAAAGAAGGAGGACACAACTTGTTTCTGGGGATTGAGCCAGTCTGATTTTTTTCCTTGCTTAGCAGGATGCATGTTTTTAGTGTTCTTAAGTATCACCAAGTTGATTATGGCTCATAGTGGCCCTAGATAGGGTTTCCAAGGACTCGCTGGTGGATTTGAACCATAGGTCTTGGAG
>NW_006408602.1:10196414-10196921 GCF_000296735.1 Chrysochloris asiatica | reverse complement strand
TAGTGAAGTGTCTGTTCATATCCTGTGCCCACTTTTTAATTGGGTTATTTGTCTTTTTCTTGTAGAGGTGTTGCAGTTTTCTGTATATTCTAGAATGAGTCCCTTGTCTGATATGTTATTGCACCTTACAAATTCTTTTGATGCTGTCGGCGTCACTCAATATTTTGCCCCTTGATGTTGTTGTTAAGTGCTGTTGAGTCAGTTCCAGCTCACAGAGAACCTATATAGGGTTTCTGTGGAGTAATTGGTGGGTTTAAACTGCCAACCTTGTGGTTTGCGTTCAGTGCTGATCCTAAAGTGCAATACCTATGTTGTTGTTGTTGTTAGGTGCCATCGAGTTGGTACCAACCCATAGCGACCTTATGCACAGAAGAATGAAACATTGCCCAAACCTGGGCCAACCACGCTACTGTTGCAACGCTTTACTCCATTGATGCTGCCACTTGGTCAATCCATCTCGTTGGGGGTCTTCGTCTTTTTCTCTGACCTTACACCTTACCAAACACG
>NW_006408602.1:10185295-10189133 GCF_000296735.1 Chrysochloris asiatica | reverse complement strand
TATATATATATATATATATATATATAAATGTGTTTCTATGACTATTAGCTCTAGAGTGACATACCATTACCTTAGCAGTGATACAAGCTGGCAATATATTCCTTAAGTTACCTTTTGTTGAAGAAATAGGAGAACTTTTAACTCCTCTGAGAATAGTACCCAAGCACTGACAAGAACAGTAACTTGTTCCTTTGTGAATTTGCCTTTTTGTCATTTTGCCTTAGAGTTATACTCTGGAGAAGCCTACACAGAAAAACAAGTCTTGCCTGGAGCTAATAAATCCAGGTCTAAGTACAGTATTGTGAAGGAATTGGAAAAAGCAAAACCAGAAAAGACTTATATAGAATTCGTTCCCTTGGAAACAAAAGAATATTTAGTGCTTTTAGGAAAAAAATACAACAAATATATTTGCAGCACAATTTCCATCAGAATGTACTATACAATGAAATTCTGAAAATATAATCACAAGTAAGGAGGGCAGAATTTTTTTTTTTTTTTTTTTTTACATTTTCATTGTGAATTGAGTGAAAGTTTACAGGGCAGATCATCAGTTTTATACTCAATAAATCATATACTTTGTTTAATTACAATGATTACAATCCCCTCCACGTACCATCAGTTAACAGCATTTCTCTCTATTCATTTTAGCTCTTAGGAGCGCAGAATTTTAAAAACACCAATAATAACCATCTATATGTGGAATTTTATAGTTTACAAAGTATTTACATGATTTGATTCCAAAGGTCAAGCTATAAAGATCATACACAAATAGTAAAGTGACATGAACAGGTAGCAATGGCAGTTCATGCTTTGCTAATGAAATTGTGTTATTGTTAAGTGCCATTGAGTCTGTTTCGACCCATAGCGACTCTATATAGGGTTTCCAAGGAGCAGCTGGTGAGCTTGAACCGCCGAGCTTGCAGTTCAAATGGCTTTGCAGTTGGGCGCATTAACCCACAGGGCCATACCAGGACTACCACTAATAAAATTAAAAATGTCTTAATAATGAAGTTCTGCTCATCACAATGAGCAGAACCTTGCTCCCTATCTCCTAACAAAACCTAACAATATCAAGCTCTTTGTGGAGTAAGAAGAAAAAGAGAAATATAGAAAAGATAGACCCACTGTAAAGCAAAAATTTTAATGAAGGACTTGTAGGGTTCTGGTAAAGAAAATTATAACCTTTAAGAACTAGCATGAGTTCCTCAAGAATGGTGGTGGTAGTGGTTGCTGTGTGCTACTGAATTGGTTCCAACTCATAGCGATCCTGTATAGGGATTTCAGAGACTGTAAATCTTTATTTGAGCAGAAACCCTCATCTTTCTCCTGCAAAGAAAATGATGGATTTGAACTGCTGACCTGTGGTTAGCATCCCAACACGTAACCCACTAAGCCACCAGCACACCTTTCTTTAACAATAAGTCTTAAAAATTTTACCTTACTTCCTTTTTGAAAAGATTTGTAAATTTGAATTATAGAATGTAGTAAACAAGGTGAAACTACATGATTTTTCCTTGAACAAAAAAAGAGTAAATCATATTTAAAACAATTATACTCAAAGACATATATTAACTCACTTTTATAAAATAAATGCTAGGAACTCTGGTGATATAGCAGTTAAAGCACTTGGCTGGTAATTCCAAGGTCTATGGTTTGAACCATTGGCGCTCTAAGGGAGAAACATGTAACTGCCAGCTTCCATGAAGGTTGTAAGCCTGAAAAGTCTATGGGGCTGTTAGACTCTGCCCTATATTGTCATTGAGTCCTACTGTATAGTGTAAGCACTGGACTGCAAGGTAGGTTTGAGCTACAAATTGGTGATTCAAACTTACCAGCTTCTCCTTGGAAATCCTATACAGTGTCACTATGAGTCAGAATCAACTTGACAGCACTTAACAATAACACATATGGTCACTATGAGTTGAAATCAGCTCTATGACAAGGTGCTTAAAATGAATGTATTGGACTTTGTTGTTATTAAGTGTTGTCAAGTCGGTTCTAACTCACAGCAACCTTATATAAGGTTTCCAAGAAATGGCTGGTGAATTTGAACTGCCAACACTGCAGTTCAAACCAACCTTGTGGTCCAGTGCATTATCCTAATAGGTCATTGTCATCTGCTTATTACAGGACTCTGTCTCTCACACTATCTTAATCAATCTTTTTATTTAACTTGTACACAGACATACTATTTTACAAATTCTTAGAAGGCAAGTTATGGCTGAAATAACAGCAATATTGAATGCCAGATTTAATTTTTAAATAATTTCAACTGGGAGAACAGTCTGCTCTTGGTATCCCCAGGGCACAATACAAAGTCTGACATATGGGAGACTTCAAAACCATTTGCAGAAAGAATGAACAAATGAATGAATAAATGGGCCAAAACTAACTAAAGGGAATTTATCAAATAAAAATAAATGGTGGACTTACAGGATTTCGGTAAAGAAAATGATGATCATTAAGAACCAGCATTGTTTAGTAAGAATAGACTAATCTTGGCTTGATAGAAATCTAGATAAATACCAGCCCAATGCATTCATTATCAGCTCCATTTAAGCTAAGAGTCCAATTAACAGGAATATAATATCTAGGGAAATTAATCTCACTGTCATATGCTCTAGTCAGGCTATGTGTAAAATGCTGTATTCTTCTGGGTGTCACTTTCTAAAACTGACATTGGCAAACTAGAGTTGAACAAGAGAAGGTGCCCAGGATGTTGAGATGTCTGGAAAGCTTTCAGATAATATAATTGAGGGAACTGGGATTTTTAACTTGGTAAAAGAAAATAGAAGGAATATACTTACAATATTTGGAAGGCTATCATGTGAAAGATATATTTAAGTCATTTTGTGAATAACTGAAAGAAGACTATGGAAGCTACAGAGAAACAAATCTTGCTTTTAATAAAGAAGGAATTTTAAATACTTAGACCTGTCTAAAAGGTCAGCAGTTCGAAACTACCAGCTGTTCCGCGGGAGAAAGATGAGGCATTCTGCTCCCGTAAAGATTTACACCCTCGGAACTGACTCCACGGCACACAACAACAACAACAAGACCTGTCTAAAAACAACTGAGACTACCTTGCAAAGCAGGGATCACTGTTAAGTGTTTAAGTAGAAAGTAGAAAATCTGCCAGGGGCTTTGCAGACAAATTATTCCTGTGTTGTCTAGGACATTAGCATGGAGGGTTTGAAGAGCCTTTCTTGTCCTAATAATCTGTGATTTTATGATCCCAATGCCTCTCTCAGCATTTTAATAATCTCATTGACTTATTTTCTTCCAATTTAGTACATATCGTGTCTTTCTGTTCCCTATCCTCCACTTCCATTATTTATCTCATTTGCTCATGAAGGAGTCATTTTTATGCTCTGTGATACCTTGAATTTACTTGATATGGTTTTTCTATCCAATGTCTTCTTAATTCCCAACAAGTGATTTAATATTGTTGTTTAGAGCCATATAATCAGTTCTGACTTATAACAACCCTGTATAGGGTTTCTGAGGAGTAACTGGTGGGTTTGAGCTGCCGAAGTGTCAGTTCAAATTGACCTTGCAGTCCAGTGCTTACTCTACAGAGTTATACCATGGGTCATGTGTAAATAAGGTGTATAGGACTCTAAGACTCGAATTGGTTAATTTTGCCATCCAGCTAGGTTTAAAATGAGCCATCTCAGGAGAAGGAACAGACGGTCCCAGGACCATCAAGAAGGAAGAGCATGACTGGCGCATGAGATCCCTACCTAGAAAGGCAGGGATGGCAGAGGTGGTGGCATGGAGAGACAGAGCAGTGGCAGGCTGTAGGCCCATGGACTGAGTAAAGCTGAGTGCCTAAAGG
>NW_006408602.1:10184687-10185195 GCF_000296735.1 Chrysochloris asiatica | reverse complement strand
TGTTTCCAGTACTGTATCAGTGTTGAAAGATTTCAATTTGTATTCCGTCAATTCCCAGAGCCTTGTTCTTTGCCAATGTATTCTGTGTACGTTGGACTACTTAGGTCAGTATCATTGGCTCTTGATCATATGCAACCTCTTGAAATGGTTGAACATCAACCATTTCTTTCTGTTACATTTACTCTGTATATTCCGTCCATCTGCGTTGGATGCTTTCTGCATCACTTAATATTTTGCCCATAGAATCCTTCAATATTGCAAGTCGAAACTTGAAATTTTTTTTTTTTTTCAGCTTCTTTAGCTTGAGAAATTTTGAGCATGCTCTTCCCTTTTGGTTTTCTAGCTCCAGGTCTTTACACATTTCATTATAATATCTTTGTCTTCTTGAGGTGCCCTTTCAATTTTTCTGTTCAGTTCTTTTACCTCCTTATTTCTTCCATTTGCTTTAGCATCTCTATGCTGGAGGGCAAGTTTCAGAGTCTATTCTGACATCCATTTTGGTCTTTTC
>NW_006408602.1:10181768-10183298 GCF_000296735.1 Chrysochloris asiatica | reverse complement strand
AAGAGACAGGCTTGCAGAATGTGCCCTTTTCTTTTTTTAACACAAAAAGGGCATTCATTAACTAAGAGCTTTGAACACTTACCTGAGCAGGGCAGATGCCAAGAAGCCGCATGGCTAAGAGACTGAAAACAAGATTGAGGTGTACCTACAGCATGGCAGACAAGAGGAATTCCTGGCTGGAGACCTGTGACATCCTGAGTTGCTTTAATTAAGTACTCTGTTCACTTCCCTAATAAACCCCGTAATTTTAAGTATTGTTATGAGTTCTATGTAGCCACTGAACCCAGATGTGAAGTAGAAAGCTCTGTGGGAGGATTGGTAGGTGTTAGAATAGGATAAAAAAGATTGTAGGGTAGAGGCATGTCTGACCTCCACTTCAAAGGAATTGGCCTTGGGTTGATTTTGAGTTTGAATTTCTTTCCCCCTTGTGAAGTCATGGTCCCCACATGGTTTTCACACTCATATTTTGTGGTTTTTCCTAAACAACAAAAGCTCTTGCCTAAGAGGTCAAGAACAAGTAAAGGTAGGGGATGGTGTGGATAACTCAGGCAGCACTCCATTAAAGCTCTCAAAATGGCTGCACTCATGCTCTTATTAGCATCCAACAATGGTGTAGGGACACAAACTGAACTCTCCAAAATGGTCACACTAATGTCAACTCAAACCATATCTCCTATCCCTTCCCGCTGCTCCCACTACCTAGGAAGGCACAGCCAGCCCCTTCTCCTGCTATGCATATCAAAACTTCTTATTTTCATGCTTTAGTTATGCATACCCTCGGAAGGAATTTATAGCCTCCTCCCCCAATGCATATCAAAATTCTTTGTTTTCTAGGAAGGAGCAGGCAGCCCTGAACCTTGTGATTTTACTACCTTTTCCTTGTTTCACATACCACCCTAACTGCCCTAACACTCCTGAAGCTTGTATACCCCATGATATAAAAAGACCTGAGTCCATGCCCCTTGCATGGAAAAAGATTCACTGTCTAGCTGGCAGCCACTAGAAAAAGCTGTGTTTTCATTCCTTGTAAGTAAGTTCCCTTGTCAGCAAACCATCTATTTTATTTTATTTTCTGTTATAAACTAATGTCTCTCAGAATGGGTCCTGGTGGTATTTTAGTCTCTTGGCAGCTGTATATGCAGAAGGCTTTTCCCTTCTGGGCCTGAACCCCTACAAACAGTAGTTGCTTTTTTTCCCCTTCTGTTTCTTTAATTAGTCTCTTTTTCACGGTGTTTTATTCTTTCTTTGTACCTATGAATCACAGTGGTTTACTAAATCACTGAGGTTTCTTATGTATAGATTTTTACTACCAGTTTTGATAATGGGATTAAGATGATTTTTAAATCCCTCATTACAAAAAGGATAATGTCAGTGATGCAATTAACACTACCTCTGAAGGAGCTTTGAAATTTTTCTATATGGCAAATTGTAAATACCGACGTGAGAGTAGTCATTTAGCACTTATTTTGTTTTATTTTATTTGCTGAGTTGGGGAAAGTAATTTAAATTTTATTACTTTATTTTCCTGGT
>NW_006408602.1:10157997-10174853 GCF_000296735.1 Chrysochloris asiatica | reverse complement strand
ATTCTGACATCCATTTTGGTCTTTTCCTTCTTTCTTGTCTTCTTAATGACTTTTTGCTTTCTTCCTGTATGATGTTCTTGATGTCATCCACAATTCTTCTGGTCTTTGGTTATTAGTGTCTAATTCATCAAATCTGTTCTTCAGATGATCTGTACATTCAGGTGGGATATGTTCAAGGTCATAACTTAGCTTTTGTAGACTTGTTTTCATTTCCCTCAACTTCAGCCTGAACTTGCATATGAGCAAGTGATGGTCTGCTCCACAGTCTGCCTCTGGCCTTGTGTTGGCTGATCATATGGAATTTTCCACCATCTCTTACCACATATGTAGTCAATTTGATTTCTGTGTATTCCATTTGGTGAGATCCATGTGTATAGTCATCTTTTATGTTGTTAAAAAACATATTTGCAATGAAGAAGTCATTGGGCTTGCAAAATTCTATCATGCAGTACCCAGTATTGTTTCTATCACTAAGACTGTATTTTCAAACTACTGACCCCTTCTTCGTTTTCTACCTTTACATTTCAATCTCATCACTAATTATCAATACACCTTGATTGCATGTTTGATCAATTTCAGACTGAGAAAGTTGATAGAATTCTTCTGTGTCATCATCACTTGCTTTAGTGATTGGTGTATACATTTGAATAATAGCTAAATTAACTGGTCTTTCTTGTAGGCCTATGGGTGTTATACTATCACAGACAGCAGTTGTATTTCAAGATAGATCTTGAAATGTTCTTTTTGATGATGAATGTGATGCCACTCCTCTGCAATTTTTGATTCCCAGTACAGCAAACCATGTGATTGTCAGGTTCAATATGATTAATACTAGCCCATTTCAGCTGATTAATGCCTAGGATATCAATGTTTATGCTTTCCATTTTATTTTTGACAATTTCTAGTTTTCCTAGATTCATACTTTGTACATTCCATGATCCATTTAATAATGGATGTTTACAGCTGTTTTTCCTCATTTTGAGTTGTGCCACATCAGCAAATGAAGGCCCTGAAAGTTTTATTCTATTTAAGTCATCATAGTCAACTCTACTTTGAGGAGGCAGCTCTTCCCCAGTTGTATTTGAGTCACTTCCAACCTGAAAGGCTTATCTTCCAGCACAACATCCCTTTATCGTATTTCAGTATTCATTATTCTGGTGCTATCGGATGGTGTTCTGCTGCTATTCATAAGGTTTTCAGTGACTAAACGTTTGGAAATATTTCATCTCTCCTTCTTCTTAGTTTGTTTTAGTCTATAAGCTCAACTGAAACCTGTCCTCCATGGGTGACGTTGCTGATATTTAAAATATCAGTGACATATCTTCCAGAATCACAGCAACACATAAGCCCTCACAGTACATGAACTGACAGAGTGGTGAAATTTAACTATGATTAATTTAATTTTAAATATTAACACATGGCCATGAATTATACCTATGGTCCTTTTTGTTGGAATAAACATAAATGTTATTACTTCACCAAAATATAGTGCTGGACCAAAACATTTACACTGACTAGTAAAAATAATCTATGGAATATACCAGGTACCGGCTGTCATACTAAATGATGAAGATCGTTAATAGTTCCCTTATTAGCTCAAAGGAGTCGTGGTATTGGCTTGGTTTAAGCATTGGGATGCTAACTGCAAGATGGGCAGTTCAAACCTGCAAGCCACCCCCCAGGAGAAAGATGAGGTCGTCTGCTCCAGTAAAGATTTATAGTTTCAGAAAGCCTACTGAGAGTTTCTATTGTGGTTTTATAGGGTCATTATGAGGCAGAATCGACTAGATGGCAGTCGGTTTTGGATCTTAGTTTAGGAGCTCAAAAACTATTGAAACATATAAAAAATAAAATAAATCACAAGACAGTGGACTTGCTATTGCTGTCTGTCATTGAAAGGACTCATAGCAATCATGGAAAACAGAGTAGAACCATAGGGTTTCCTAGGCTGTCATTTTTATGAGAGCAGATAGCCAGGATGTTTCTCCTACAGAATCACTGTGGGGTTTGAACTGTCAACCTTTAGCTAACACCTGTGTGCTTAAACATTGCACCACTAGGGCTCCTTTAACTTAGAAAACAATATAACAACAACAACAAAAATCAAACCTACTGTCATTGAGGTGACTCCAACTCATAGCAACACTATTTAAGGTTTCTGAGACTGTAAATCTTAAAGAAGCAAACAGCCTCATCTTTCTCCTACAGAGCAACTGATGGGTTTGAAATTCCAGCCTTGAGATTAGCAGTCCAACATTTTTATCCCTCAGCACCACCAGGGCTCCTGACTCTTTATTGTTGTTGCTGCTAAATTCTGTAGAGTTGATTCCACTCAAAGCAAGCCTGTAGAGGGTTTTTAAGGAGTAGCTGGTGAGTTTGAAACATTGACTTTGTGGTTAGCAGTCGGATACTTATCCTACAGCACCACAGCAGGTGTCCAACATCTAAACAATGCATTGTGGGACAAGGCAAATAAAATAAATGTAGGAGACTTTTTTAGAAAACGGTTTGTTTCAAAAGTTAGAACATCATGGAAAAAAAAAAAAGTAACAAACCAAATCCTTTACCATCAAGTCAATTGCAAGTCATCGTGACCCTATAGGACAAAGTAGAACCATCCTTTATGGTTTCCAAGGCTGTAATTTTATGGGAGTCCTGGTGTGGTACTGTAGGATAAGCACTGGACTGCTAACAGCAAATTGGTATTTCAAACCCACCAGGCACTCCTCAGAAACCCTATACAGGGTAACCCCATACAGTTGGAAACCAACTATACAGAAACCCTATACAGAAACCCTATACAGTTGGAAACCAACTCGATGGCAATTTCACAACAACAACAATTTGTGTAGAAGCAGCTGGTAGATTCGAACCAACATCTTTTGGTCAGGCACTGAGTACTTAACCACTGTGCCACCAGGACTTCTCATGGAAATATTTGTTAAGTGCCATCAAGACTGTTCCAACTCACAGCGACCCTGTATAGGGTTTTCAAGGCACGACTAGTGGGTTTGATCTGCCAACCTTGCAAGTCACACTGACCGTGGGTCTAGTGTTTATCTTACAGCACTACATCAGAACACTCATGGAAAAAATGTTGTTGTTGTTATGTGCCATTGAATTGTATAAGGTTTCTGAGGAGCAGCTGTGGGCTTGAACTACACACCTTGTGGTTCAAAGTTCAGTGCTGATCCTACAGTGCCACACAGGAAACCATAGGAAAAATGGTGGTGGTGGTTGTGTGCTGTGGAGTCGGTTCAGACTCAGAGTGATCCTGTATAGGGTTTCCGAGGCTGTAAATCTTTACAGGAGCAGAAAGTCTCATCTTTCTATTGAGGAATGACTGGTCAGGAATGAATGCTGACCTTGAAGTTAGCAGCCTGAACTACCAGAGCTCCTTATGGAAAGCCTATACAGCATTGCTTTGGGTCGGAACTGACTCTATGGCACTTAACAACAACAACCAAACAAACAGAGTTGAAGGAAATTGCAAGGCATTTCAGAAAGGAGTTGGGAGTCCTAAAAAGGCTTGGCATGTTTAGGAAATGGCAAGGCAATTCACACTTGCTATTGAAGTCCTAGTGTGGTGCCTTAGGACAAGCATTGGATAACTTAGGATAAATACTCCTAACCCAAGGTTTGAATTTCAAACCCACTTGCCACTCCTCTGAAACCCTATACAGGGTCACTAAGAGTTGGAACTGACTCTAGGGCTCTTAACAACAATGTTCTAGATTATGCTGCCTGAAAGTAGGCTCCCATCAGATTGTGTGGATCTTATGGGGTAGGCAAGAAATTTGCATGTCAAATGGTCCCTGTACCTAAAACTCCCTATTGTTGCTAGTTATGTATTTTCCACTATAATTGGAGGTATTTACGTAAATTTTTAAAATCTGCTTCATTAGATTTGTAAATCCTCTATAGAAAGATCATGTCTGATTTAGTCACCACTTCATTCAGTGACATCTGTTAAGGAATCAACAAATGTCTTACTTATTTATTATATTATTTATTATAAATGTTTCTGTTCCGTGTGAAGCTTGATCTTTGGAACCATACCACTCATCAGTCTTCCAAATTAGGATGCTGACTTCTGTTATTGCACCACATCTTGATCAGCTATCATTTTGTCAGAATTGATGTTTGGTGGTAATGCTTAAAAACAAATTTCTTAAGAAGGTTCCCCATGTTTTCAATCAGGTTAGGAACCTTAATTGTTATTGTTGAGTTAGTACTGACTCTAAGCTACCCTATACAGGATTTCTGAGGAGCGACTGATGGATTTGAACCGCCGACCTTGCGTTTAGCAGTCCAGTGCTTACACAATAGCACCATACCAGGACTCCAGGAACCTTAATAGACAAGTACATTTGTGGTGTTGGATTTGAGTCGCCCAAAACAAGGCTGTTGTTGTTAAGTGTAATGAGTTGGTTCCTACTCATATATACTCTGTACAGGATTTCAGAGGCTGCAAGTCTTTGCAGGAGCATAAAGCTTCATCTTTCTCTAAAATAAGGTGGTGGTGGAGGTATATTGTGAAGTCGGTTCACAGTCACAGCGACCTTGAATAGGGTTTCCAAGGCTGTGAATCTTTATGAGAGTGGAATGCCTCATCTTTCTCCCACAGGATGGCTGTTAGTTTCGAACTGCTGGCCTTGAAGCTAGCATCCTGACTTGCAATCACTAAGCTACCAGAGTTTGTTCTAAAACTAGGCACTGCGATGTAAAAGCAACTAAATAACTTATCCCACTGTGGGTTAATGCACTGAACTACCAAGTTGGTTTGAACCACAAAGTTGGCAGTTCAAGCTCACCAGTTGCTCCTTGGAAACCCTACAGAGTCACTATGAGTTGGAACTGACTCGACAGCACTTAACAACAATATTCTATAAGGCCTGTAATTACAGGGATAATAATAAGTTAAAAAGAGAGAGAGAGACAGTATAAAAGTAAAACTTCCTGGAGTGGTGCCATAAGATAAGCAATTAACTGCTAATTGCAAAGTAGGCATTTGAAAGCCACCAGCCACTCCTTGAACTCTCTACAGAGTGGGTCATAAATTAATCCACTCCAAGGCACTAACAACAACAACGGTGCACTTACTACCATCTACTTATATTCCTTCGTTATTTGATGGAGTAATCTTCCCTGTAAGAGAAATAACGTTGGCTCCAAAATACATGAAAACAATTCTATATTTACGGTAACATAATTATTCATCTTTGTGCAAAAAAAAAAAAAAATCTAACTCTTTTCACTCTTCTTCCGATATAGTAAAAAAAAACAAAAACAAAAACCCTGGGCCCAGTCTTATTTAAAAACAATGCCCTGCAAAAAGGGAATTAAACATTAGAGAAAATGCAAAGACTTGAAATAACATTTTAATACATAGATTCCCCTTTTGCATCACGCCCGCAGACCTAAAGACACCAATTCCTCTCTAGCACTCAGTCGCATGGTCGAAGCCCACTGGCTGGGAACACGACGCTCCGGTTACGTGGGAGGGGCTGAGGTACTTCCGGCCCGGCCTCACTCGACGCAGGCCTAGCGCTTTCGGCGTTGGAGTCTGGGCGGAGTCTCTTGTCCCTCTGCGCGGCCCGTTGCACCTCGCCTCCCCTCCCGTGGCCTTTGGGCTGACGTGTCTGCGGTTCTACGGCTTGGTGATGGCGGACGCCTGGGAGGAGATCAGGCGGCTGGCGGCTGACTTCCAGCGGGCGCAGTTCGCTGAGGCCACTCAGAGGTGCCCGACCCTCCCTTTCCATAGTGGAGCCACAGATAGGCCCTGGGTGGAACCGCAGACTCCTAACCCCGGACCTTTCCAGCTTGTTGCTGCTCCCGTCTCCTCCCCGAGGAGTTCTCGTTGGGGAATCCCGCATCCACTTCGCTCCGGCGCCCCCTCCCCCCCACGCCAGGTGTCCGAGGCTAGTGACTTAGGGGCAGTCTCTATTAAGTGACCCTCTGTGGCCCTCCATCCACCCGCCACCAAATCAATGTGGCATCATTGACCTAGACGTCTGCAAACAGACTAAGATTGAAAGAAGAGATTGACCCTACACACAGTGCTTTGTAAATATTATGTTGTTGTTGTAACGTGCTGTCGAGTTGATTCCGACCCATAGCAATCCTGTATAGGGTTTCCAAGAAGCAGCTGGTGAGCTTGAACCGTCAGCCTTGTAGTTAAAACGACTTTGCAGTGTGACGCATTAACCCACAGCGCCACTCCAGGACTCCTAAATACTACGTAGTCCCATTAAATCTGATGTTAACTTTTTGTCGGTCCTAAGGAGCTCTGGTAGCGTAGTGGTTACGAATCGGGCTGTGAACCTTAAGGTCAGCAGTTCGAAACTACCAGCGGTTCCGCGGGAGAAAGATGAGGCAATCTGCTCCCGTAAAGATTTACAGCCTTGGAAACCCTGTGCAGGGTCGCAATGGGTCGGAACCGACTTGACGGCACTTCACAACAACAACATAGTTGTAGTGTAGTGGTTACGAATCGGGCAGCTAATCTCACGGTTAGCAGTTCGTAAGTTAGCAGTTCGAAACTACCAGCTGTTCCCTGGGAGAAAGATGAGGCGTTCTGCTCCTGTAAAGATTTACAGCCTCGGAAACCCTGTACAGGGTCGCTATGAGTCAGAACCGACTCCACGGCACATAACAACAACATAGTTGTTCTCTGGTAGCGTAGTGGTTACAAATGGGCCTGCTAATCTCAGAGCCAGCAGTTCGAAATTACCAGCTGGTCCGCCGGAGAAAGATGAGGCTTTCTGCTCCCGTAAAGATTTACAGTCTCGGAAACCCTGTACAGGGTCGCTATGGGTCGGAACCGACTCCACACACATAACAACATAGTTGTTCTAGGCCAGACCCATTGCCCCACTGTCATTCTTAGGCCAGAGCACTGACATTACTTAAAATTCACTGACCTCTAAGGAACTTGCTAACTCTGCTTTTTAATATTAGAGAACACAGTTGTATAATGATAAGTTCTTTTTCTCAGTTGAGTGTTTTTTGCTTGCTGTGTTTTCATTCCTTAGTCCCTTAATGCTATATCATTTTGTAGCATTTAGTGCAAACTAGGGCTCAATAGGTGCATTTAGTGCAAACTAGGGCTCAATAGGTGCTTGTTGAACTTAAAAAAAGTAGCTATAGTTTTATTAGCTCAGATCTTCTTCCAGGCTATAGACCAAGTGCATGAATGAGGGAGCTACCCACTTAATTTAAAAACAAACCCTGGGTTTTGCTGAAGTTAAACTGAAAATTAATGTAAAAATAGAATAGATATTTTTCCTGCCTAACTTATGTACTCGGAATTCTGCGTTCAGGTTTGAAGAGTGGAAGCAAACCAAAAAAAGACAGCATGATTTGTGCCTATTAAGTAAATGATTTAAGTGCATGTAAACTTACTTCCAAAAAGTATTAAAAAAACAACAACAACACAGAATTATGCAGTGTTGTTGTATTAGTGCAAGATCTGTATTTTGTAATATACAACTTATTGATTCATTGTCCCAACTGTTTTTAAAAGCTTGTTTTCATACATTCTGGGAGTTTTATTGAGTATCAAACATATCAGTGCAATTTTTAAAGTATTATTTTTCTGTTTGCCTCAGATTATCTGAACGGAACTGCATTGAGATTGTGAATAAATTGATTGCTCAGAAACAGCTAGATGTAGTTCACACACTTGATGGGAAGGAATATATTACTCCAGCCCAAATTAGTAAAGAAATGAGAGATGAACTACATGTTCGGGGTGGTAAGTAATTTCCTAGTTTTTCTTTCCTTCTGTTTTTTTTTTTTTTTAAGGATAAAAAAAAAGGAACACCGTAAAACCATAACTAATAATATATTATTTGAAAATTATAGGATACCTTTCTCAGCATAAATGACAATTTATCCTCAGCTAATATGACAATTAGTTTTAATATTTCTATTAGGTTAGAGCAAATCATGTATAATTAAAATGAATGTAAATGTCACTTTACAGAATTTTTAAAATTGTATTTAGCTATGTTTATGTGAATTAATTGCCTATTTTCATAATTTATGAATTATGTGACTCAGCAATGGGCCCTCAGCTGCCTGTTATCAGTTGATAATAATGAAGGGGAAGCAATCTTGTAACACTATAGATTCTTGAAAATCAGGGCTATATTACCATACCTGTAAAAAACAGCAAATAAAACCTTGTTTTGCTAATTGGGAAATGCAATATGATGCTATACACATCATATTATATGAAATGCTCTTACAAGCACATGCAGTAACCGAAGAAATTTGAATACCGTTTGACTGAAACAAGCAACTATGAAAGTAACTCTTCATTTGATATTACTGTATAATTGATGTTTGGTTTGCTTCTTATCTTCCTACATTAAAAGAAAGCTAACAGTACCATTGAGCTAATTCTGACTCATAACACCCCTATATAGGGTTTCTGAGAATGTAAATCTTGATGAGAGCAGACAGTCCCATCCTTCTCCCTCAGAGCAGTGCTGGTAGGTATGACCTTGCAGTTAGGAACCAGTGCTTAACCTACCCCACCACCAGCATTCCGTAACGAAACCAACTGCCATCGAGTTGATTCCGACTCAGCTAGTCTGTATAGAATTTCTGAGGCAGTAGGTCTTTACGGTGGGAGTGCAGTGGCTCTGTAGGATAAACAGACAAACACTGGACTGCTAACCCCAAGGTTGAGGGTTCAAGACCACCAGCTTCTTTGTGGGAGAAAGATGAGACTTTCTGCTACAGCAAAGATTTACAGCCTCGGACACCATAAACAGATAAGAAACCATAAACCATATCCTATGAGTTGGATATGGTTTATGGTTTCTTTATGTAGCAGAAAGCCTCAGCTTTCTTCCACGGCGGGCTGGTGGGTTTGAACTGCTGGCCTTGCAGTCCGCAGTGCTGTGCTTATCCTACAGTGCCACCAGGGCTCCTACTATTATACATTTAGACCACCTTGATTTACAGTGTAGTAACAATACTGTCTAGGTCTTTGTGTTTTTATTTTGTTTTAAAGTAGATTTATGCTTTAGGATTACAGAAATCTGTTTGGTGCAGTAGGAAGGGCATGAACTTTGGGGTTAAATAGACCTTGAATGGAGTCCTGGTTATGTGACTTAATCTTATTCAGTCGTTGTTGTTAAGTGGCGCTGAGTCTATTCTGACTCATGGTGACTCTGTATAGAGTTTCTGAGAAGCAGTTCGTGGTTTTGATCTGCCGACCATAGGTAAATTATTTCATCTTTTTGGTGCTTCAGATTTTGTGTTTGGAAAATGGGAGTAATTGCTTTTTCATAGGTTTCAGGAGCCCTGATGAGGTACTGCAGGATAATGCACTAGATCACAAGGCCAGAAGTTCCTACCCACCAACTGTTCCTCATGATTTGGACTCCAAATCAGATCCCTATGATTTGGAACCAACTCATACTTAACAGCAACAACAATTGTTTTAGAGTGCCGTCAAGAGTGTCCCTGCTGTTAGCAACCCTGGATGAGGTTTCCAAGGAATGACTTGTTGGTTTGAGCCACCAACCTTTCAATTAGCAGTCTAGTGATTATCCTATAGCAGCACACCAAGCCTCCAGTCTTTTACATTGTTGTTGTTGTTAAATGCCATCAAGTTGGTTCTGACTCATAGCGACCCTGTAGAGGATTTTCAAGGCTTCAAACTTTTGTGGGAGCAGAAAGCCTTATTTTCCCTTGTAGAGTGGCTCGAACTGCAGTTCTTGTGGTTCTCAGTCCTGTACTTATTGTATGGAACCACCGCTCATCACATTTCTATATCTTGCTGTTGTTAACTCTGTATAGGGTTTCTGACACTGGTGGGCTTGAACTGCCAACCTTGTGGTTTAAACCCACTGTGCAGTCCAGCACCACTAGCAAAATATAAGCACCTACAGCACCACTAGCAAAATATAAGCTGTCACTTGGAATATTTAGCAGATTATCTTCTCAGATAGGTAGAAACCTACCTACCCATGTCAAATCATTAGAAAAGTTCATTTGAATTTAGTTGTCAGGTATGGCACTGTGGGTTAATGCACTGGACTGCAAAATCAGTGTGAACCACAAAGTTGGTGGTTTAAGCTCATCAGTCGCTCCTCAAAAACCCTATACAGGATCACTATGGGTCGGAACTGACTCAATGGCACTTAACAACAGAAAAAACGACAATAAATCTCTTTGTAATAGTAAATTCTGTATTGTAAAAGGAGATAAATATCCTCATAAAGTCAGGCCAGCTTTGTGTATCGCTTGATTGGCCTGATGTGATACATAAAACTTTGAAAGTGACTTACTGCTTATGGCTTCATCTATGTAGATCTTACTGAGTTAATGGTTTATATCTGAGGCCATTATTGCTCTATATGAGTGTCTTTTGTAGAAAAGGGATTATGGCTGTTCAAAATTTATACTTGTTAGAATTTATAATTTGGGGCTGATATGTACTTATACATAAATTTAAATAAGTAGCTATATGCCTTTTTCTTTTAAAGGTCGAGTAAACATTGTTGATCTACAGCAGGTAATTTTTTAAATTTATAAAACTTCACATTGATTTTTCAATTTTTTGATACTATGAATTCTTTCAGTGCTTTAAAAATTCACTAATACTTTTAACATATTTTGTATAATGTTTGTGAAGAAATAGTTATATAGCTCTCACTGATAACATTAAATCAATTTAATAAATTCTTTCTCTGTTCATTTACTTAAGTCTTTTCAAATACATCTCTAGTCTTAACTTTATGTAATTGTAATATATATGTAATTTAAAGGAAAAAATTCACTAAATTTTCATGGTTTTAGTATGTAGAATTAGTGGAGAAACAAAAAAGAAACTGTAGAACACAATTTTTAAAACTTTTAGTGCATCAAGGTATACTGTAAACAATAGGACTGGCAAATTTTGTGTGAAACAATATCTGATGATGGTAGTGTAGCATAATATTTAATAAAATCTTTACTGGCATGTAGAATTTTCAGAACTAAACGTAAATGTACAGTAAACTTGTTAATTTTTTGACTGAAACTTTTACACTGTTTCAAATGAATTTGAACTTCCCGTTTAATAATGTTGTTACTGTTGTATGCCGTCAAGTTGATTCTGACTCATAACGACACTATCTAGGGTTTCTAAGAGCGACTGGCAGTTTTGAACTGCCAGCCTTGCAGTTAGCAGTCCAGTGCTTAACCTACAGTGCCACACCATGGCTCTTACATCTGGTAAGTATATTAAATTGTTGTATAAGAGTCCTAGTGTGGCACTGTGGGTTATTGTGCTAGACTACAAGGTCAGAGGTTCATGCTTATCAGCCGCTTCTTGGAACTCCTATACCGGTTGCTGTAAGTCAGAATTGACTCGACGACACTTAACAACAGTGGTACTGGATATCATTTATAACTTAAGCTATATTAACTTCTCATTAATACAATATGTATATATTTTCCAGGTTATTAATGTGGATCTAACTCATATTGAAAATAGAATTGGTGATATTATTAAATCAGAAAAACAGGTTCAGCTAGTGTTGGGACAACTGATAGATGAGTAAGTATAATATTTAGAAAGACTTTTTTTTTTTCTAATAGAGTTTATAGTTAAATGTATTCCAATTATAGCCAGTAAGGCACTTTTTGTAATTATTGTAATGCTGATCTTTTATTATTAAATCATTATTCTACTTTAAAAGTATGCATTTAATTCTTTGAAGTGCTTAGGTATGATATAAGTTGGTATTTTTCTATTACCTTAAAACAACAAAAACCATAATTTGTAAATCTTTTCTATCAGACCTTATATGTGAAAGCAGATTTATTCTAAGAAGTAACACTGAAACATGACTGCAAAATTATCATTGTTAAAAATATTACGACACTTGTCTTTTGTGTGTGTGTGTGTGTGTGTGTGTGTGTGTGTGTGTGTGTGAATTGAATGATAATTTACATGGGAGAATGTCGGTTTTATACTCATTGTTTCATTGTAATGATTACAATCCCCTTCATGCATCATCATTCAGTAGTATTTGCTTCTATTCCCTCTGGGTTTTTGTTTGTTTGTTTGTTTGTTTTTGATGTACACAAAAACACTCAGGAATATATAATCATTTAAACAACAAAAGGCAAATTCTGCAAGCCTGCCTCACAGTTGCCAGCACACACACAACCTTGCTCTTCCCATGAGTCTAGAGTCGTCAGCTGCTATCTCTCCATGTCATCTTCTTTGCCTCCATCTGTAGTGTTGCTGCATCTCTGAGTAGGGTCCCACATTCCACTCATGCTCTTCTCCCTTGATGGTCCTAGGGTCCTCTGTTTCTGGAATGTAAGATTACTCCCCCTTTTATGTTACAAAACTAATACCTTTACAGTTGTGACAATCAAAGTTAGTCATGAATAACAATTACTCACTGTTGAATCATGGATCTTATCCCCCAACTCCTTTCACCAGACCCATCTAGACATTATGAAAATTATCCAGTGGGTATTCTACCTTCCCCTGCACACTCTGAAACTAAACTCCCTCTTCAAAATTTGTAAGCCAGTCACTTCATGCCTTTATTGCCCCCCTCCCCCCTACACACACATCCCACCTCCTGTTTTAGAGAGCCAATGTCATAGTTACCCATCCCTATCAATCCTGTGTATAGAGGAGAGGGAATGATCCTTGCTGTGAAGATTCCTTCCCTCTCAATTGGTATTTTGAGCTGCTACTTCCATAAGCATAGGTCAAGTTCATCAAATTGTAGCAATTTACACTTGTTTCCTTTATAATTTTTTTTTTTGTTTGTTTGTTGCTTTTATTATCTTCTAGTTGAGTTCTGATCATCCAGCCATTGAAGCTAGGTCAAATGGAAACTATCTTCAAGTTTGGGCTTTTTTTTTGCATCTCCCCTCACTTTATATCAGCTGGACACTTTGCTTTTAGCTCTAGCCCTTCATGGCTATATCTTTGTCCATGGGCCCAGGAGTCCCCAGGTCTTACCATACTTCAGACCAACCAGCCCTTCCTCTTCTCTCTCTCATCTCCAGGTCGACAGGAGTCTGTGGAATGTGGTCAAACTCAGCCCATATCTTCAATGCTGCTTTTCCCCCCACTTTCATTCACCTGTAGACCAACGTGGTCGCCAGCAAGCTTACGTGCCTGCTTGTGTATTCCCTTTGAGTTTCAGTCTTAGAAGGGAGTTTGTCCTGACGGGACTTGATTGCTTGCCTTGATAGCTCCGTGGCGAACAACTTGTTTGTTCTCGTAGTAGCCAATCAGACCGTCATTTTTGCTTTAGAATTTTCCTGCTAGTCTTTCTTTCAGGAAGTATCTTCTGTTCCTCTAGCTGCTCCATGCTGGTCTGCTTGTCCTTTCAAGTGGGAATGTCCCACCTCAGAGAGTTCTGGATGGGTATCAGGATTCCACCTAAGGTCCTATACACTGCAAAGGCTCTGCAATAATCCTGTTTTCACTGGGCAAGTTCTAGCACCCCTTTTCGGTATTCCAATTAGTTATAGGCTGAAGACAGACTTACAGGCTTTCTATAACCATGTTTACCAATATTCTTTTCTATCTCACTCAAGTGTCTATTTTACAATAGTAAGCAAAGGAAACCAATATTCATAAGACAGTCAAGCATCTTAACATTATTTCCCCTCTCTTACCCATTCAAACTCTGCCTCGATCCCTGTGTCACAGAACCCTGTTGTTCCAAGGTTGAGCATAGATGACTATTTACCTCTGTACCATTTAGCCCATGCAAACCTTCCTAAATCTTCTCCTATCTACCTAGTTCTTCCATACCCCTTCCCCTTGTTGTGCCTTGCCCTCCGCAACACCCTGTAACATTTGTCTTTTGATTAACCTTAACAGTCACATTGATAGAAAAATGTCAGATTATGAATAATGAATAGTGTTTACTTACACATATCCAGTAAATTTCAGAAAGTAGAAATATATATTCCTTTTGGGTTATATATTATGGCAACATAAGAGGGAAGAAATATTCCTAATTTTTTTTCTTTTCTTTTTTTTTTAATATCAGGAGCTATTTGGATCGATTAGCAGAGGAAGTAAATGATAAATTGCAGGAAAGTGGTCAGGTGACCATATCAGAACTATGTAAAACCTATGATCTTCCTGGAAACTTTCTGACACAGGTATTTTTCTGTTAATAATATATTGTGACTGGCTAGAGGGAGTCCTGGTGTGGCACTGCAGAATAAACACTGGACTGCAAGGTCAGTTTAAACTGCAAGGTTGGCGGTTCAAACTTACCATCTGTTCCTTAGAAACCCTATACAGGGTCATTATGAGTTGGGACAAATTCAGTAGTAATTAACAACAGCAATAGGGTAAATACATATTAACTTTGGTGAAAAGGAGGACAATGTACAAGAAGAGGTAGCTTGGCAGAAGAATTATGAAGATAGGTGAAGACATAGGGAGATATGCAAGACCTAAAAGAAATATAGATAAATAGTGGTTATATGCACAACCTTGGACCAATGGGGTTCCATAGATAGATGGACAGAGACAGGCTGAATGGGGTATAAGGAAAGGATATTTCCTCCTACAAAGTAGGAAGTGGGGCAGCTTATTACATAGTGGGGACTGGAATCATTGAGATGAAACAAAGTATATGGTTTGTTGAATGTAAAACTGATGCTCTTGTCTGTAAACCTTCACTCAATTCATAATGAAAAAAAAAAATGGAGGGACAAAAAAAAAAGCCATCCATTGCAAGGCATAATTGCAACCCTTGTACTTGTAGGTATAATTTAATTGGGGAATAGAACTTTCTTTGTACGTCAATTAATGAAGCCTTATCAGGGTTTGTTAAGTGATGTTAAATGGGTAGGGTATGTTTGAAGTCAACCACTCTTAAGATGTGAAAACACAGATTAACCATAGAAGCAAGTACAAATGGAGAAAGACTGATGTTACATGAAGCTCTCCAAGGAACCGAGGAAGAGAAACTAAAAGAAACACGGATTTCCCCCAAGAATAGACAGAAAAAAATCTCTTACAGTTGGCACCCTGAATTCAAATATCTAGCCTCCTAAATTGAGAAACTAAATCGCTGTTCCTTAAAGCCACACTCACAAAAAGTATATGGTGTCTTTTTTAGGCACAGGAATTTATTGGAGAAAAATTAAACTCTTTAATTTCTTACAAGTGTTTGTTGTTGGCTGTTAAGTGTCATCGAGTCGGTTCTTACCTATAGTGACCCTTTATAGGGTTTCCAGGGAGCAACTGGTGAGCTTGAACCACTGACCTTGTGGTTCTTTGCAGTCCAGCATATTGGCCCACAGCACCACACCAGGACTCTTATTTAAGGATGCTTGTTGAACCTCGATGGCTCTGACTGTCTGTAAAAATCATTATTGTCTTCCTGAACTCAGAGCTTAAAAAACAATAGCTTATGTATGAGCTCTTCATTCAATAGTTTATATACCATTAAGTACTTGGGTTTAGTGCTTTTGATACTAGCTATATAGAAACTATCCAAGATGTATAGAGATCTGATTATCCAATTATATTTTGAGAAGTAACTGTTGAAAATTGTGATTTAGAATAGTAGTTCTCAACCAAGGATACTTGGCAGTGGTTGGGTTGGAGAGGTTTGGTTATTAAACTAGGGTGGAAAGAGGATGCTGCTGGCATCTAGAAGGTATAGACCAGGGATGTTACTTAAACATCCCCAAAACACACTGACCCAAAATGTTGTTGGTGTCAAGATTGAGAAATCCCTATTTAAGGTTTTCTTTTCTTTAAACTGTCAGTATAATGGGAAGAATAAGAAATCGCACATATTCTTTTACCTTTATTGTGTAACTATTCACCATCTTGATTTCCAGTGTAATAACAGTGCTGCCTAAAATAAAGGCTATGTCTTTGTTTTGTTTCTAAGTTGTGTTGTAGATTTTTTTTAGGATTACAGAAGTCTGTTTAGTACAGTAGAAAGGGCTGGAACTTTGGGGTTAAATAGACCTTGATTTGAGTTTGGTTGTGCGATATAATTTTATTTAACCCTAGGAAATTTTTTTCATCTATTTGATGCTTCCAGACTTCATATATGGAAAATGGGAATAATTATGCTTTTTCGTAGGTCTCAATTAAGTTCTTTGTATGTGATATATATGGGGGATTTTCTAGCAAAGAAGTATTTGACGAATGATGATTCTGTTTTGTATTTCTTGAAACCAATAAATGAAAAGTCAAATCCCTGTATAGGTATATTTTACTTTAAGAAAACTTAGGTTAAAAAATTTACCAAATCATAGTTTTATCATTATAACTTAGTTATAATTGCAAAAAAATGACACCAGACTATCACTCTCACGGCACATTTGAAAATTCATTGCAATGGCCACCAAGAACCCAGACACATACTCAACAGTTACGGGGTTTATTAGGTAATGTGTACAGGCTACAATTCAGGGTTAGAAATGACAGGGCACTATGCTTCCATTCAGGATAACCTCTCCTCTGCCATGCCCACAGGGCACACATTCCACCATAAGACTGACTGTGGGTCAGCAAACATAACTCCCCCAATTAAGTTCATTCTGCAAGCAAACCTCCTGTCCAAAGTCACT
Source organism: Chrysochloris asiatica (assembly GCF_000296735.1). NCBI lineage: Eukaryota > Metazoa > Chordata > Mammalia > Afrosoricida > Chrysochloridae > Chrysochloris > Chrysochloris asiatica. The sequence goes on along the minus strand of NW_006408602.1, from coordinate 10,158,260 downwards.
CACCTTTACTTGCTTCATGGGCTGGGAAGCTCACCATTCTGTCTCATTTTCTGGCTCTTTGTTTTTCTGCTGCTGCTCCTCTAGTATCACAGCTTTCTCTCCTTGGGTTGAGGAGGTTCAGTTCACCAGGATCTCAGGGTCCAAAGGACACATTCCACTCCTGGAAGCTCCTCTTTGAGGTAGATTCCCCCCTGCTGCTTCTAAGATCCTTCATTGTATACACATTAGATTTCCAAATTTTTACAATTAGAATTAACTGCTAA
>NW_006408602.1:10151893-10157131 GCF_000296735.1 Chrysochloris asiatica | reverse complement strand
AAGTGAAAAGGAATTAAAATACTTACTGGTGAAGATCAAAGACCACAGCCTTCTGTATGGATTGCATCTCAACATAAAGAAAACAAAAAATCCTCACCACTGGGCCAATAAACAACATTCTTATCAATGGAGAAAAGATTGAAGTTGTCAAGGACTTCATTCTTCTTGGATCAACCATCAATACTCCTGGAAGCAGCAGTCAGGAAATCAAACAGCGCATTTCATTAGGCAAATCAGCTGCACAAGATCTCTTTAAAGTGTTGAAGAGCAAAGCTGTCAGCTTGAGGACTAAGGTGCGCCTGACTCAAGCCATGGTATCCTGGTTTGGCACTGTAGGATAAGCACTGAACTGCTAACAGCAAAGTTGGTGGCTCAGAACCTCCTACTGCTCCTGAGAAATGCTATACAGGGTGGCTATGAGTTGAAACTAAGTGGCACTTAACAACCTTAATGTACAAATGAAAATGTATACTTTTATTCTTTCAAATTAAAATTTTACATCTTTACTCCTAGGCACTTACTCAGCGACTAGGTAGGATTATCAATGGACACATCGATCTTGATAACAAAGGAGTCATTTTTACTGAAGCTTTTGTCGCTCGACATAAAGCACGTATACGTGGACTCTTCAGTGCTATTACCCGGTAAGCTTGTTTAATAGCATATGTATTTTTACATGTCTTGGATCATAGTTTGCCATCTTTTTTTTCTTAGTGGATGAATACTTTGTTTTTAAATTCTCATTTTATTGAATATACCATAAAATATCAGTTTATTAAACAGATAAAAAGGGAACTTAAGTAAAATGAAATGAAATGAATGCAGCAATCCCTATTTCCTTCCCTTCCCTACTTTCACTACCTTCGTGACCTTGAAAGTACATATGGGTTTGAATTGTAGACCTTGTGGTATAAAGAAACTGTATTTCTGCTGAATGTCATTTAAAAACTGCTGATCATTTCAGTATATTAGCATCACCCTGAAATGATAGAGCAAGTAGTTCATTCAGAAGGTTTGGTGCAGGTCAGTCAGCCACAGCCTCTTTGGACTGACTGACCTGCACCAAATAACTTTCTATAGTTTTATTAAATAATGTTAAAACCAAGAATTTCTCAAATGCTTGGATCTGTGTGACCAGTTCCACTGCAGATTTAGGAAAGTACATTTCACTGATCTCTTCTTTCCTGTCATCAGTTTCTCTCAATGCCTTTGTGTCCCACCGGGAATTACTTATGTACAAATTTCTGTCATCTTCTATTCCCATCTTTCACCTAGTTTGTTCTTTTCCTTAACTTAACTTTCTCAGGAGTTGACATCTTCATTAACTTATCTCAAGTTTCTTACTTTCCACCACTATTCAGTTGACTCATATAGACACAACTGAGATAGCTATGTGTCTGTATCATTACATCTCGTGGATACTTGTTGACTTTGTAGCACCATTAAAGTCAAATTACATCTGCTTGAAAATGCTTTCTTCCCCCTCCTTTTTAAAAAAATCCCACACTAAGCTAGTTTCTCTCTCTCTTTTTTTTTTTTTTTTGGCTCTTCCTCCTTTACTTTGAAAGTTTTTGTCAGGCTACTTTCTTAGTTCTGTACCATCTTTGTAGATAACTTCACCATTTAAAGTTTAGACTTATACTCTACTATCTACATGTTGTTGTTGTTAAGTGCCACCAAGTTGATTCAGACCCATAGCAACCCTGTATAGAGTTTCCAAGGAACAGCTGATGAGCTTGGACCACCAACCTTGCAGTTCAAATGACTTTGCAGTCTGACTCATTAGCCCACAGCATCACACCAGGACTCCATACTAGCATCTCTTAAACATTTTACAGCTGCCTAAAATACAACATATTTAAAATAACTCCCCATTTCTGGTTAATTTCTTCTTTTTCTTTCTCATTATCATTTAGTTATTTTTGACAGAAATCTTGAAGTCTTCCTCTATGCCCTCCTCTCCTTCATCTAACCCCTTTCTAGAACCTTAAGTGTTTTGAGTTCTGTATTCTAAATATGTATGCAATCTTTACTTCTCTGACATCACTGTTCCCACTACACCAATTTATTTTCTTTTGGACTATTTCAGCAGATTTCTAACTAGTTTCTCTTCTACCACCTTTCAGTTATTTTATTTTATTTTAAAACTTTTATTGTGAATTGAGTGAGTAAAGGTTTACAGGGCAGCTCATCAGTTTTACATTCAGCAAACCATTGCAATGATTACAACCCCTCCATGCACCTTACAGCTCTATTACCTTTTTTTTTTTTTTTTTTTTTTTATGTACACATACCACACTGAAAGTATATATTCATTTAAATATCCAAAGGGCATACTTTGCAAGCCTGCCTCCTGCCCACAAGCACACTGCCTTTCTCAGTCCATGGGCCTATAGTCCTCTGTTGCTCTCTCTTTGCCATCACCTCTGCCACCATCTCTGTTGTCACCACTTTTCTGGTTAGGATCCCTAGCTTCTCTCATGCTCTTCCCACTCATGTCATTCTCATGACAGATGAGTTACACCTCTTCTACATTCACAGTTGTGACAATCGCCATTAGACCTGATAACAGTTACTCACAATTGAATTATAAAATCCTGTCTTTGGTAGTGTAGTGGTTACGAATCAAGCTGCGAACCTCAAGGTCAGTAGTTTGAAACTACCAGCTGTTCCGTGGAAGAAAGATGAGGCCTTCTGCTCCTGTAAAAAATTTACAGACTCAGAAATCCTGAACAAGGTTGCTATGAATCTCAACTGACTCCACGGCACACTACCACCACCACTTCCATCCACCTTATCACCAAACCCATCTAGATAAGAGAAAAAACTATTCAGTGGAGTTTCTGTCTTACTTCTCTTGTTCTGAGACTAAGCACCCTCATGAAAGCTTATAAGACAGCCACTTTGTACCTTTATAGCCCCCCAGTTTTTATAGCTGAAGTGTATGTTTCCCACCCCTATCAGCCCAGTGTACTGAGGAGGCAAGGTTAAATCCCCTTCCCTTTCGATTGCAATTTTGGGGCCACTTCATCCATAAGCAAAGATCCAGTTGTTCAGGTTGTTTCCATTCAGTTATTTTTCACATGGTCTCCACAGTGACTTCTGTTTATTAGTAATTATTTATTGAATACCTAATAGTGCCAGGAACTGAAGGGACAAAAAAGAATTAACAGGAATTCTGCCTTCAGTGACAGGTGGTGTTAGCATTATATACCTAGGAGATGTAGAAAGGAGCGTTTGTAGTCTGATGCAACAGATTTCTTCCTTCTTCCCTTTGGTCCGTCTTTTCTTCTTTCTCTGTTTTCCTAGTTATCATAACAATTAGCACAAGTAAGTGGCTTTAACAGACAAATTTATTTTCTCACAGGAAAGTAGAAGCCTAAATTCAGGGTGCTGACTCTAGGAATCGGTCTCTGGAGATGGCCTTGTCTCTTTTGAGCTTCTATATCTGGTGATCTTCGGGTAGCTTGGCATCTTATTTCCTCATCTCTGTATGCTTCTCTCTGCTTACTGTGCTCTTTTTATATCTCAAGAGTCACTCAAGACACACTGTACACTAATACTGCTCTTTAACAAAACCCATTCCCAAATGGGATTATAACCACAAGTATTTGTTGTAATCGTTAAGTGCCGTCAACTCAGTTCTGGCCCATAGTGACCCTGTGTAGGATTTCCCAGGAGCAGCTGGTGAGCTTGGACCAACGGCCTTGCTTATTCAAATCAACTTTGCGGTCCAGCTCATTAACCCACAGTGCCACACCAGGACTCCAGCACATATGTTTGATTTACAGCACATATGTTTGAGGGGTTTACAGCACATATGTTTGAGGGACACAATTTAATCTAGAATTCCTTTCTAATTCTACTTCTTTTTTTTTTCTTTCTTTCTTTACTTCACATTCAAATTTTCAGAAAAATTGCTAGCATGATCCTTTTTTTTTCCTGACCTATTTGAGAGTAAGTTGCTGCCATAATGTCACATCACAAATATTTTAGTCTGCATACCTTGCAAACAATGGCATTGTCCTATATAACTTACACAAACATCAAAATCAGGAAATTAACACTGGTACGTTACTTCCATCCAGTCCTCAGATCCCACTCACTTTTTGGCAATTTTTTTCAATTATGTTTTTCCTAGACATGGGATCCAGTGCAGAAACATATGTTGAGCTTAATTGTCGTGTCTTTTTAGTCTCCTTCCATTTGATACATAACTCAGTTTTTCCTTGAATCTCATGACCATGACACTTATAAAGATTACAGCCCAGGTATTTAGTAGAGTGTTTAAGTTTCTATATGCGCTGTTTTTCCTTGGAGATATGGAGGTTTTACATTTTTTGATAGTAGTATCACAGAAGTGATGCTATGTTCTTATCGTTAAATTCTGACAAGTGACGCACAGTTTAAATTTTTTCTATTACAGGTGATTTGCATTGTAATCACTTAATAAGGGGGTAACTGCAAAGATTCTTATAAAGCTACTTATTTTTCCTTTATAATTAATATTTCAGGATAGGGTGTTTATATTACTGTAAAATTACCCTGTTCTACATCAGATTATTAATTTATGTGTTTGTTTAGATCACTGTAGACTCATGATAAGGAGCCCTGGTGGTGCTGTGGGTTTGGCATTAGGCTGCTAACTGAAAGTTTGGTAGTTCAAACTCACCAGCTACTCCATGGAAGAAAGATGAGTCTGTCTGCTCCCATAAAGATAATACAGTCTTGGAAACCCTAAATAAGGCCACTGTGAGTTGGCATAGACTCAGTGGCAGTGGGGCTTTTTGGATGACTCATGGATCCTTGTTTTATTCATTGGATTATAATTTACTATTGTCATTATTTAGATTTTCAACTTGACCCTGATTTAGATAGTGGGAACTTTACTTAACTAATTTCTGAGTTCTTTTGATGTGGCCCCATTATTCTTGAAGCACTTCCTTATTTTGGCTATAGTAAGATACTCCAGACTCAGCTCATATCCTCTCTGTTTCAGTCCTGGAAAAAGCCATTTTCCAAGGAACCTTAGTTCCTCTTAATAGAGTTTCGTATTTAGAAACCAAAATCTGGGTGATCAATTGGTTATTGCTGTTTGCTTTTCACTGTTCCCAGGCCCTCTCATTAGAAGCCTATGCACACACACTCGTATTTACGTCTAGATTTGTATTTCTTTATGGAGTCCATCAGTAACAAAAGAGTTAAGCACTCAGGCTACGAGGCAAAAGATGGGCATGT
>NW_006408602.1:10115883-10150469 GCF_000296735.1 Chrysochloris asiatica | reverse complement strand
TAGTGAGGTTGGTCCAAGAGCAGGCAGTATTTCGTTCTGCTCTGTCTAAGGCCACTGTGAGTCTGTACCGACTGGATGGCACCTAACAACAACAGCAACAACATAAATCTGAATCTAGGCAACAGCAACTAAAAGCAGTAATTTCTCTGTATTTCTGTATTTTTGTTCATTGAAATCCTTTTGAGTTCACACTGGTACTTCTACTTCGAATCGAACACCATAAGCTTCATAATAATTTTCTCCTTTTCTACATTTGTGACTCTTTTCTCTGACTGGAAGAAACCTGGCTTTCATTGTCCTAGTTGTATTTACTTATTTGATAATCTCCCGTATGTGACTGATCTCTCATTGCTGCTGCAGCCCCTTTTTCTGCATCAGTACCCTTCTTATCACGTTCTCGCTGAAAGCCTGCACCAACTTGCTCTCCAAACATAAGAAAAAATAACTTTGGGGCTAGAAACTGGGTGACTGAGTAACAGAAATGAAGGGAAATTAACTTTTTCACAGCACATCATTCTGAAACTTTTTTTTTTACATCCCATGTATGTATTTATTAGTAAAATAGAAAAACTAAAAATATATTTCTCCTATTGACAAATACGTATCATTTTTTCACTGACTAATTGTAATGAATGTAATTTTCATCAAGATCAGCAAATAGTGTTTCTGTAACACATAGTGACCTTGAGTTACTCCATATGGAGGTCAAACCATGAGAAAAAAACTTTTCTGAGCCTCAAAAGATGTTGCTAGGTTGAATACAGACTTCCAAACAGTTGTATTTAATGCATTGTACCTTCATATAACTAAGGAACTCACTCCATCTTTCTGGCCTTACATTAGAGAAAATATATGCATGTATGATTTAAAAAACAAAAATAATTTATATTTATTATTATCATAAGTAGGCCAAAAGAAGAGCAGAAAGAGTAAGATTTCTAGGCATAGTATGCTACATAACATTCTAAGTGGGAAAAAAAAAAGACTAGGAATTTTGTACAATTCAATTCAACACTTAATTGAATACCCACAATCAATTATACATCCAGAAACAAACTATGCTCATTAAAGAGCCCGCTACTTTTTTGTAGAAATATGGTCTGATAGAAGAGAACAGAAAGAACAGACAGAAAAAAAAACAAACAAAAACAGAAAAGTTTTTAAGTTATAAACAGAGTTTAGCAAGTATCACACAGTACCTTCATTGGTTGCTTTTGTGGTTCTTATGATTGAGCTGAAAAATTAGTAAAACAAATAGATTCACACAGGGATTTGGTAAAAATAATAATCTGGTCAAAAACCTGCACATTTAGAGATTTTAACTTCAAACAGCTATTTCTACTCTCGCATGCTTTTTTAAAGTTTCCTTGCCGTAATCAGTGATGTTGTTGTTGTTAAGGGCCATTGAGTCGATTCCGGCCCATAGCGACCCTGTATAGGGTTTCCAAGGAGCATCTGGTGAGCTTAAACCACCGACCTTGCAGTTCAAACGACTTTGTAGTCTGATGCATTAGCCCACAGCGCCACACCAGGACTCCAGTAATCAGTAATAGAGACTGATATAATTGGAATACTTAAAAATATTTTAACTATATGCATACAAGTAGGAGAATTATTGTTGATGTTGTTAGGTACCATCAAGTAGGTTCCAACTCAAAGCAGCCTTATTCACAACAAAACGAAACATTGCTGGTCCTGTGCCGTCTTCACAATTGTTCCGTTGGAGCCCATTGCGGCAGTTACTGTGTCAGTCCATCTTATCAGGGGTCGTCCTTATCTTCCAATTTACCAAGCTTTGATGTTCTTCAGGAACTCATCTGTCCTTAACATGTCCAAAGTACCAGAGACATGAAGTCTTGCCATCCTCGGTTTTAATGGGCATTCTAGTTGCACTTCTTCCAAGACAGATTTATTTGTTTTTCTGGTAGTCCTGGTAATTTTAATATACTTCTCCAGCACCATAACTCAATTGAATCAATTCTTCAATGGTATGCTTATTCATTGTCTAACTTTCACATGCATGTGAGGCAATTGAAAATACTGTGACTGAGGTTAGGCTCACCATAACTCAATTGAATCAGTTCTTCTATGGTACACTTATTGTCTAACTTTCACATGCATATGAGACAATTGAAAATACATGACTGAGGTTAGGCTCACCTTAGTCCTCAAACTGATGTCTTTGCTCTTTAACATTTAAAAGAGGTCTTGTGCAGCAGTCTGTCTTTTGATTTCTAGATTGTTGCTTCTGTGAGTGTTGATTCTGGATCCAAGCAAATTGAAGTCTTTATCATCATCAGTCTGTTCTACGTTTACCATGATGGTATGTAGTGTTCCAGTTGTAAGAATTTTCTTTACGTTGAGATACAACCCATAATGAAGGCTGTAGTCTTTGATCTTCATCACTAAGTATTACAAACAAAGAATAAACAAAGTCCCCTTTGTTTCTAGCAAGCATAATTGTATCATCTGCATATCACAGGTTGTTAATGAGTCTTTCTATAATCCTGATGCCATGTTCTTCATAAATCTAGCCTCATATTATTTGCTGAGTACACAAACTAAGTAAGTATGGTGAAATGATACAACCCTGATGCAAACCTTTCCTGATCCTAAAGCACTCAATATTCAGCATCTTCTTGTTCTAACAATTGCCTTTGGTCTATGTACAGGTTCCTCGTGGGCACAATTAAGTGTTCTGGAATACTTACTTTCCACAATGTTATCTATAGTATGTCATGATCCACACAGTATACTCAGTAAAACACAAGTAAACATCTTTCTTGTATTCTCTGCTTTTACTCAAGATCCACCTAATGACACAATTATAGCCTTAGTTCCATGTCCTCTTCTGAATCTGACATGAATTTCTGGCACTTCCTGTCAATATACTGTTACAAACATTTTGAATTATCATCAGCAAAATTTTACTTCCGTGTGATATTAATGATATTATTCGATGACTTTTTTCATTCTGTTAGGTCATCTGTCTTTGCAGTAGACATAAATATGGATCTCTTCCTATCAGTTAGGCAGATAGTTGTCTTCCAAATTTCTTGGCCTTCAGGGTTGCATCAGTTTGTTGAGATTTCAGTTTGTATTCTGTCGGTTCCTGGAGCTTTGTTTTTCGCCAGTGCCTTTGATGCTGCTTGGACTTCTTCCGTCAGTACCATTGGCTCTTGATGATATGCCGCCTCTTGAAATGGTTGAACATCAACCATTTCTTTTTGGTATAGTGTCTTTGTCGATTCCTACCGTCTTCTTTTGATGCTTTCTCCATTATTCAATATTTTGCCCATAGAGTTCTTCAGTGTGGCAAGTTGAGGCTTGAATTTTTTCTTCAGTTCTTGCAGCTTGAAGAATGTTGTGTGTTTTTCCATTTTGATTTGCTAACTGCAGGTGCTTGAACATTTCACTATAATTCTTTGCTTTGTCTTCTCGAGTTACCCTTTGAAACTTTCTGTTCAGCTCTTTGACATCTTTGTTTCTTCCATTCACTTTATCTTCTCTTTAAAATCAAGTTTCAGAGTCTCTTCTGATATCTGTATATGTTGATGGCACATCTGCCTGTTGATGGCACTTAATCATAACAACAACATATAAGGTTACTGTGAGTCAGTACCGACTCGGTGGCAGTTTACTGAAGAAGTACCTGACCACAAAGTTGGTTTGAACAGTAAGGTTGGTGGTTCAAACTCACTAGACGCTCCTCAGAAACCTTATGCAGGGTCAGTATGAGGCAGACTATATAGGAATTCCAAGGAGCAGTTGGTGGGTTTGAACTATCGACCATGTGATTCATAGTCCGGTGATGATCCTACAGCGCCACACAAGGAGTTGTGTAGTGATGTGTTGTTGTTAAGTGTAATCAAGTCTGTTCAAATCCATAGTGACCCTGTACAGGGTTTCTGAGGAGCGGCTGGTGAGCTTGAACCACTGACCCTGTGGATCAAACTGATTTTGTGGTCTAGCGCATTAACCCACTGTGCCACACCAGGACTCCTAGTGATGAGCTAGTAACTATTAATTGGTTGAGATCTTTTTTTTTTTTTCATTTTATGAATGCTGTAGGATAAGTACTGGACTGCTAACTGCACAGTTGACAGTTCAAACCCACTAACTGCTCCTATTCAGGATTGCTATGAGTTGGAATCAGCTTGACAGTACTTTATAACAACAAAGTTGTTTTGGGCCCTGGTGTGGCACCATAGGATAAAGGCTGGACTGGTAACCTCAAGGTCTGTAGTTCAAACCCACCAGTCACTCTTGGAAACATTTTACAGTATTGATAAGAGTAGGAACCAACTTCAGGGCACACAAAGTAACAAAAACAACAACAAAACTGGTTTTTTTTAAAGAAATAGTTATCAAAAATACTGATATGCAAAAAAGAGCATTTTACATATCCTTCCCAGTCATCCACCCTACCTTAAGAGTCCGTCTTTCCAGATTCCTTTCAATGTGTTTATAATTTCAGTTTTCTTCAACATGAAATCATATTTAACATTGGTCTGAACGTTCCCAGGTAAGGAAAGGAAAGAATCTCCCAGATGGAACAGAATGAAGAAAAATATAAAGCTGAACAGTATCACTTAATATGATGTAAAAAAATTTGGAATGGCAAAGTAAAGTGATTTGGGATTGGGAAAATAGATAACTTCACAGGTGTTTTCAGTATAGCCGAATTCTGGTTAAGGATTTAAACTTTGGTGCAATTGTTTAATTTCAATTTTCTTTTATCAAGTGTATGGATCCTAATTTCTGTTTTTTTGTTGCTTTTTTAAAACTTATCATTGTGTATGATTAATGAGTAAGAAGGTTTTGTTTACTTTGGTTTTCCTTTTTCCTATCATTAAAGGCCTACAGCAGTAAATCCTTTGATTTCAAAATACGGATTTCAGGAGCAGCTCCTTTATTGTGAGTTTGGCTTCAATTTATCACGGAATTTAATTAGCTACTAAATGACTGTTAATTATAAAATGCATGAACTGTGTTTTCCCCTCTATGAGTCCTGGTCTGGTACTGCAGGATAATATGCTGGACTACATGGTCACTTTGAGCACCAAGGTCGGTGCTTCAAACTCACCAACCACTCCTATATGGGCTGCTATGAGTCACAACTGACTTGTTGGCACTTAACAACAACAATTATTAATGTTACTTTAAATATTTCCCGGTTTCAAAAGTTATTACATACAGGCATATCTCAAAGATAATTCCATGCAATTCCATGCCACCCCAATAAAAGGAATATCAAATTAATGCAAATCACATGAATTTTCTGGTACCCAAGTACATGTAAAAATTATGTTTTTGTTATACTCTAGTCTATTAACTGTGCAATAACATTATGAAAAAGTCTCAAAATAGTGAAATATTGAGAACTACCCAAATGTAGAGAAAAGAAATGAGCACATGTTGTTAGACAAATGGCTTCAGGAGGTTTCCTTAACACCGAGTTTGTAAACAGACATGATAAAGCCAGATTTGCCTGTACCTATTTTCACTTATATGTCAGTACCATAACATACTATTTACTGCCCCTAGAAGAATGGAATGAGAAAAAAACAAAGCGTATATGTCTAGTGGTGGTTGTATGCCGTGACGTATACGTACATACATACATATATATATATACATACATATATAGAGAGAGAGAAAGAGAGAGAGAGTCTCTGTTCTGTTACACGCTTATATACAAGGGGGCTTCAAAAAGTTCGTGGAAAAATTATCTTTAAATTCCATTTTCCATGAACTTTTTGAAGCTCTCTTATATATGGAAGGATTTTTTTTTTAATGTGAGATAAAGGATTATTTTTACTTTTTATCTTGTGGTTTTCCAGTATATTTCTAATTTTAAAATACATATTTGTTTAATTACTGAAAGATGTTTTTCGAAGCATTCATAGCAATAAAAACGTATGACTTGCATTCTAACAACATAGTAATATACCCCAAATAATCTTAATTCAGTGTCTATCTGACTATATGTTGTGATGCTCTTAGGAGGCTTGGGTTCTTTTGTGTGTGTGGTGTTTTTAAGCTTTTCTGGAACATGCCCTGATGACACAGTGATTAGGAGCTTGGCTGATAACTCAGAGGTGGGTGGCTTAAACCCACTAGCTGTTTCAGTGAAGAAAAGACCTGGTTCTCTGTTCTGTAAAGATTATAGCCTAGAAAACCCTATGAGAAAGTTCTGTCCTGTCCTGTGAATCAAAATCAGCTAATCCATTTCATGGCAAACAAACAACAAGCGTTTCTGAAATAATTTTTAAAAGCATTGATTTAAGTCTTCTGACTCGTATGTCTGTGCAAATATCCACACAAAAATAAAGAATGGAAAAGAAAATCAACATAGAAACAAAATACGTATTCATTCACTTTTTTTCCAGAATATGAACATTGAATTAAAAATAAAATTTTCTTGTTTAAAGCAAACTGAAAATTAAAATGGTGTTGTTCTTATTTCAAGGATAAGAAAATGGAGACTAAGTTAAAAGATTTGAACAGCTTTTTACAACTAGAGAGCAGCAAAGTTGCGGTTTTGAGTTAACCTGTCTGGTTCCAGAATCCAAACTCTTATTTCACTGCTGTGGAGTCAATTCCGACTCACAGCAACCCTATTAGAGTAGAACTGTTCCTCAGGGTTTCCGGGGCTGCAGAGCTTTATAGAAGCAGACTGTCCTGTCTTTTTCCTTCAGAGCAGCTGGTGAATTTGAACTGCCAACATTTTGGTTAGCAGCCCAATGCTTAACCCAAATGTGATGTTTGTGTTTAAACAGTGGAAATTTAATAACTTATAAAAATATTCATGGCTTTGTTTTACATGGCTGATTCTAACATATCTAGTGTTTATCCTATAGCTAAATTATAAAATAAAATATTTAACTTTTTGAGATTTATGCCTGCTCTGATTTTTTTGTATTTGTGTGCTTTTGTTTTAAGCTGTGCTTGAGGAACTTGTAAATAGTGGACGTGTAAGAGGCACTGTGGTTGGTGGGAGACAGGACAAGGCTCTGTTTGTCCCTGACATCTACTCCAGAACACAAAGTACTTGGGTGGATTCCTTTTTCAGGCAGAATGGCTATCTAGGTAACTATTTTGCTTTTCTATGAAACTAAAACACATTGGTAATACCACATTTTTAGAAGGTATTGTAGTAACCCTGGAAACCCTTATGTGCTTCATTTACTGTTGGCCAACAGATTATGGTGGATCTTGGACTCCCTCATTTGGAGAGGGAGTGACAAAGCTAGTAGTATTGAAGTTGTACTTGAACTCATTTTTTTAGTATTAAAAATTTAGAAAGATAAGCAGTGAATAGACTGTGGTATATCTTTATCCTTTATTCCTAAAAACAGATTAGATACAGTATATTTGCAATCAAAGAATAAGCTTTGTTAGAATTTAACTTTTTTGTAGGATTTCTGCAAAAAGGTGTGAGTAATCAACAATTCTTTTGGCCTGTTCCAATTATGATATGTTTCTAGAATTTGATGCGCTCTCCAGACTTGGAATCCTAGATGCTGTCAGCTACATAAAGAAAAGATATAAGAGTGCACAGCTCCTGTTTTTGAAAGCTGCTTGTGTTGGTCAAGAACTTGTGGATCAGGTGGAAGCATCAGTAGAGGAAGCCATCAGCTCTGGAACATGGGTTGATATTGCAGTATGTTTTATCTTTTTCTTTAAACCAGTGACAAACAATTACTTCACTAACATGGCCATTTTAAGAATTACGATACAAAGAGGTGGTCTTCTCTAAAGAAGCAAATTATAACTGTTATTATTTGAACATTATTTGAACTAAGAATAATCTTCGTTCTCTTACGCTAAAACCTTTCTAGTTCAATTTTGAAGTAGAATGCAACATTCTACATGTGGAGAGTCAACGTCCAGAATTCTAAAAATCTATATATGTATATCAGTCTCTCATATCAGTCCTGCCATATAAATGACAGAAATCGACACATTTTTCTTAGTTTTATTCAAGCATTTACAACAATACTAACATCAGACATGTTTAAAGCATTTGTTTAATCCCTTATCTGTTAATCGATGCTAACATATTAAAACAATCTGTTTTAGCACTGATAGTCCTTTGCTTCGAGGTAGACCTGGCCTTCATGATTTCAAAAGATAAGTGTATGTGCAGAGGTAGAAACAAAGGGCCAATATACTATTTACAAATGAGGACCCAGACTATATAAAGCACACTAAATGCCAAAGATCCCAAATGTAATGGTTTTATGAACTACTTTCTATATAGCAGACACCATTCTACTTGTTGGAGATTTGATATCTAAACATTAAGTTTCTTGCCTTCTGGAGGGGCATTTTCATTGAAATGATAAGGTCATTTAAGAGAGGACAAAAAGCTAAGAAAAAATATATTCTGGAGGTAAATTGGGACTTGCTGGTGGATTTTTTGTGGGTATAAAAAGGAGGGAACCGACACAATTTTTAGGTTTGGGGCCTCATCAGCTGAGGTGGGAAATAGTACCATTAATTGGAATGGAGCACAAAATGGAGGAAGAGTAGATGGAGGCTGGGAGTCCAAGGCAGGTTGCTACAAAGCAGGAGTGTTGTTTCAAACATGTTAGATTACAGATGCCTATTAGACCTAGTTGGAGGCTTTACAAAGTTCCTAGAGAAATGGAATTAAAGATATTGGAATTTTTCCACAAGCCTTTCAAGCCCTTTTGTATAAGTGGGAGATTAGGTAGGCAATAGGATAAAGCACTGGACGGCTAACCACAAGATTTAAACTCACCAGCTGTTCCTTGGAAACCTTATACAGTGTCGCTGTGAGTATTAAATCAACTGAACAGCACTTAACAACAACAGGATTTATGTTAGGGGAATATGCTGGCTCTGTAGGGTAAGCACTGGACTGCAAACCACAAGGCCAGTGGTTCGAGCCTATCAGCCCTCTACTCTGCCAAAGATTTACAGCTTCAGAAACCCTATACAAAGTGCCTGTAAGTCAGAAGCAATTTGACAGCACTTAACAGCAACAGCAATAAGGATATATGTTACTATGGCTCAGACCAATGATGAAACTGGAAATATAATTTGTGTGATTATCAGCATATTTGCTGTTGTAAAGTGCTGTTGAGTCAATCCCGACCCATAGTGACCCTGTATAGGGTTTCCAAGGAGCAGCTGGTGAGCTTGAATCACCGACCTTGCAGTTCAAACTACTTTGTAGTCTGACACATTAGCCCACAGTACCACACCAGGACTGCTATAGCAGTATATGTTGTTGTTGTTAAGTGCCATCGAGTCGATTCCGACCCGTAGCGACCCTGTACCAGGTTTCCAAGGCTGTAAATCTTGACGTGAGTAGAAAGCCTCATCTTTCTCCCACGAGGTGGCTGGTAGTTTCGAACTGCTGACCTTAAGGTTCGCAGCCCAATTCGTAACCACTACGCTACTAGATGGTTCTAAAAGCCACTGGATTTAATGAGATCACCTAGAGAGAATATGTTGTTGTTGTTGTTGTCAGGTGCCATCGAGTTAGAACCGACTCGTAGCGGCCCCATGCACAGCAGAATGGAACAATGTCCCGAACATACAGATAGCAAATAGTTTATCTTTATTGGTGTTATATTACATTTATACTTAATTTTTATTTTATTTGTAATTCTAGCCTCTGCTACCCAGTTCTTTTTCAGTTGAAGATGCTGCCATGTTGCTTCAACAAGTGATGAGAGCATTCAGCAAACAGGCTTCGACCATAGTCTTTAGCGACACTATTGTTGTCAGTGAAAAATTTATAAATGGCAGTTTAGAATTGTTCAATGAACTGATGCACCAAAAAGCTGAAAAGGTAATTCAGATTCCCTTTTGTATTTTCACATTACAGTCATGTAAGGACTTTGGAAAAATGATTTTACATTGTATACCCCAAAATGAGCATCTTATATTAGACATCATTTTATTTAATGTCATTCCTTTTTTCCTCCTCTGGATTGAAATCAGAACATAAAAGTAAGAATTTGGGGAGCTGATTCTTTAAAATGAAATCATATACATGAAATTATACACTTAAGTCAAGTGTATACATGAAATTATACACTTAAGTCAACTACTTTAAAATATTAAAATGCACAAAAATAGATTATGTGTATAATTAAATTATATTTATGAATCAATATACTAAGTGTTTATTATATCTTAATGGCCCCATTAATTTTACCTTTTTGAAGTATGCAAGCAGAAAAACACTTTGTTACTATCAAAATTAACTGGTTCCTTATGGCAGCTGATGTCAAAGTATTTTGAAGTAGAAGACAATGTGGGGTCTCCTTGAACTATGCATGTTTTCTAGTTGGTATTACTGTTTATATATAAAGTCTGTTCTCAAGTAGATAAGACGAGCCCACTTATCTTAGTAATAGATTAACAAGAATTTGTCAAATATAGTAAAACTTGGAAAAGCTAAAACCAAGGTGGAAACCTGTCCGGGAAAAAAATATTTTCCACTGAAATGAGTACTCCTTTGAAAGGTAGAAAAATTGAAAGACTCAGAAAAACAAGCAGTCTAGTTTAGTGACAGTTCTCTGAGGTTTCACTGAGATTTGTGTTTATCTGTAGTCCCTTTAAGGAGTGCTAGTGGTGATATAGTTTAGGTGTTGGTCTGCTAACTTCAAGGTTGGCAGTTCAAATCTACCAGCCACTCTACAGGACAAACATGAGGCTGCTCCAGTCAAGATTTATAGTCTCAGAAATCCTAGCTAGGGTTGCTGTGAATTGGAATCAACTTGCTGGCTGTGGCTTTGGTTTCATACTCCTTTTAAGCCCTCTAATGTGGCTCTGGTAGCATACTGGTTACAAATTGGGCTGCTGATCTCACAGTCAGCAGTTCAAAACTACCAGCTGTTCTGCGGGAGAAATATGAGGCTTTCTGCTACCGTAAAGATTTATAGCCTCGGAAACCCTATGCAGGGTCGCTAATGAGTCAGAACCGACTCCACGGTACATAACAACAACAACAACAACAACAACAACAACAATGTGGTGCTGGTAGCGTAGTGGTTATGAATCGGGCTGTGAACCTTAAGGTCAGCAGTTCAAAACTACCAGCTGTTCCATGGGAGAATGATGAGGCTTTCTACTCCTGTAAAGAGTTACAGCCTCAGAAACCCTATACAGGATCGCTATGAGTCAGAACCGACTCCATGGTACATAACCACCACCACCACCAATGTGGCGCTGTATGGAGCCCTGGTGTGGCACTGCAGGATAATGCACTGGACCACAAGGCTAGTTTGAACCACAAGGACAGTTGTTCAAACTCAACCAGCTGCTCCTTGGAAACGCTATACAGGGTTGTGAGTTGGAACTGGCTCGATGGCACTTAACAATAAGTGTGGCGTTGTTGGATTAGTACCAGACTGGAAACCACAGCTGCTCTTTGGAAACCCTATGCGGGGTTGCTATGAGCCAGCACTGACTCGACGGCACTTAACAAAACCAACAACAATTGTCTAAAAAGCCCTTGTGTGACACTGTAAGATAAGCATTGGACTGATAACTGCAAGGTCAGCAGTTGAAACTCACCCCTCACTCAGAAAATCTATACAGGGTCACTATGAATAGGAACCTACTTGAGGGCCCTTAACAACAACATTAGTCTAAAATGAGAATGTTTTCTATGTATGGCATGAAAAGCGGCAGAGAAGAGTAGAGCAAACACAGATTCGCTATCAGTAATCCTAAATTTAAATATCACCACTTCTCGCTATGACTTTGTATAGATGGAACCCGTGTTTCCAAAAAGATACTTGTAAATAGATGAGGATGGATATAAATTGTCTGGCACATGTTAGCGACCAGTTAGTAAACTGAACTTGATCATTTTTACGTGTTGTACCAACTGGACTGCCAAAAGAACCAACAGATCTGTGTTGGAAGAAGTGCAGCCAGAGTGCTCCTTGGAGGCCAGGATGGCCAAACTTCATCTCTCATACTTCGGACATATTATCAGGAGGGACAAGTCGCTGGAGAAAGATACCATGTTTGGTAAGATGGAGGGTCAGAGAAAAAGAGGAAGGCCCCAACGAGATGGACTGGCCAAGTGGCAGCATCGATGGGCTCAAGCGTGGCAACAGTAGTGAGGTTGGCCCAGGATCAGGCAGTGTTTCATTCTGCTGTGCATAAGGCCTCTATGGGTCGGTACCGACTCGATGGCACCTAACAACAACAACAGACATTTACTAAAGTAAAAATTTTGAATTGTCATCAGTTTTTTTTTTTCTTTTATTACTTGAATCATAACAGAATAAAAAGATTATATTTCCAAACGTCTTTCTTTAGAAAACCCAAAAAAGAATTTACCATGAAAATGCACTTTTGTCAGTAGGATTTTTATCTCAGGAGAAAGAACAAGTTCTGAGCTTATTTCCTTGCTGATATCACAAACTTTTCTAAAAGAATCAGTGCTGAGGAAAAAGGTTAATAGGACTTTATGTACAACTCATATAGGGTTATTTAGTGAAGTCAGGGATAGAGAATAGAGTTGTTTTAGTAATGTTGTGTTCTGGTGACACTTGATTTTGAGTCTCAAAAATAAAAGAACCGACTCACCGGCACTTTAAAGAAAGGGGATTGAAGTACCTTTTCCGAGTTGGTAAACATTAGCTGCTGAAGAAGATTACATTGGATGCTGTGCAATCAGTTGTTCAGTGGTCATATAGGATTTCTCATTAGCTGATAATAGGTGCAAGCCAGGAACAGCAAAGGAAGAGGCTGACACAAAGCTCTAGAGTTCTTCAGAGCAACAGAGCCAAATGGATCCGAATAGAAAACGTAGCTTTATGTTCTGTTTTATATATTTGCCTACTCAAAGTAAGTATGTTTTATTTTAGGAAATGAAAAATAACCCTGTTCATTTAATCACTGAAGAAGATCTGAAACAAGTCACCATTTTAGAAAGTAACAATACAAGTAAAAATAAAAAAGATGAACGAAGAAGGAAAGCTACAGGTAATGAATTATATTAACAGAAAGATTCAAAGAGGAGGGGTTTTTTTCGTTTAAGTGAACTTTGCACTTATTAGGCCTTTTGGAAAAACTCGGATTTTCTTGGTTTAGCTTTAACTTCTATATAGTATCTTTTGTTATTTTGTTATAAAAAGTAGATCTTTTTTAATTAAATTGTAATTATCAAAATTTAAATATTGGCTATTATTTGTTCCTTTCTGAAACAAAGTTAATATGATCTTGCCCATCTCCTGTTGTCATCTTCTAATTTTCAATCCACTAGTCCAAACATTAATGACACATTACTCATTGCTATCAAGAAGCTCATAAGCTGGATTAAGTGTTAAGTGAGTCAGAATGTCTCCTGTAAACATGAATGATCTTTAAAGCTAGAAGAGACAAGTATTAAGTTGGTGAAGGTATCTTGTTAGAGAAAACTACTAGTTAGGATATGATGACAGAAATGATCAAATAGAGTACATTTCTTTTGGGGAAGGTAGAAGAGGGGTAAAAAAATAGATTTGACAAATGAAAGGCCAGACAAGCTACAGAAAAGAGGTTCAAATAGAGGGAGAGAATGCACTTAGAATAGGTAGACTATCTATTCTTAGAATAGGTAGACTATCTATTTAAAGTGTGTTCTTTAAAATCAACAGATTTGATGTTTATTATTTTTGTTGATTGACTAAACTTGTTAAACTTTTATCCTAAACAGGAGATACCAAATTAAAAAATGGTAAAAAATTCTTATTTTCTGTTTTATTTTTCTGCTCCAAAGTTAAATACAACAATATAGTGTTATGAATTTCTGAAAAAATGGTAATTTAATTAGGTAATACTAACTACTGTAATTTTCTACCAGAGGGCAGTGGAAGTGTAAGAGGAGGAGGTGGTAGCAATGCCAGAGAGTACAAAATTAAAAAAACTAAGAAGAAAGGAAGAAAAGATGATAGTGATGATGAGTCTCAGTCTTCTCACTCTGGTTTGTAATTTTGCTCTTCCTTTATGTGTGTGTGTGTGTTTTTTAAGATGCATGTAATTAGATATAGATAGATGTGTGTGTGTGTGTTTGTAAGTAAGTATATACGCTTATGCTACACTGGTTCCAGTGTGCACTAATTTCAGTTTACCACAGTTAGTGCCTGGAGTCCCCCAACAACACAGTTCAGATCTCAAAGTTACTAAAGTATATTAAATCTGTTAGTAGTTGTATAAAATACAAACATTGCTCCTAGCTCTTCAGGCTGCCAATCACCATGTAAATAGCAGATGTACCTCATGACCATTGGCAACTTCTTTAGTTTGTGATTGACTCAATGATAGACCCACATAACATTTTATAAAACTGGAGAATTGCATGAGGAAATTGGTCAGCAAAGGAATTGCAATAAAGAAATGAAAACTGGAAATAAAATTTGGAGTTTCATTCTTCTATAATTCTATAAATGGAGTTATAGAAGAAATAACTGAGAATGTTGACACTGTGCCATTAAAGAGACTCGTATGTAGCCAGAAGAACTTAGTAATAATGGTAATGCTGTCAGCACCAATGAAGAACGTGGTGTGACAGAAAGTATGCAGATATCCCAGAGCAAGTGAATCCAGCAAAAAACTTCACATTAAATGAATTCTTGGAGATAATTGCACAACATTGAGACGACAAAAGACAAAATGTTGGAAATTGATCCAAAATTAGAGTGGTATGGCTGTTTGTAAGGCAGAAAAAAAGATGCTTGTAAATTAAATGATGAGAAAAAGACAGCAACCCACTATGCAAACTATTCTCTGTTAAGTTTTTTTAAAAAGAAATAAACAACTTTCATTCTCATTGCTAAATTATAGTCCACTGAATTACAAATGCTAGTTTTATTTTTTCATTTCCTTGTGTATTTATAAAGAGCCTTGGTGGCACTGTAGGATAAGAACTGGACTGCTAACCACAAGATTGGTGGTTCAAACCCACCAGCCACTCCAGTGTAGAAAGAGGGTTGTATCTGCTCCTGTAAAAAGTTAGTCTCAGAACCCCTAGTAGGGCCACTATGAGTTGGAAATGACTTGGTAACTGGGTTTGGTTTTGTGTGTTCATAGTAGGAAAGCTTTCAGTGTTTTCACAGACATTTATAAAAGTCACAGATCATAATTTTTCCCAATGAAAAAGTTTTCAGAACACTTAACACAGTTTCACCTTGCATGGGAATTTTTATGGTCCTGCACTACTGTGCAATACTGTGTAAAAACTAGATTTCTCAAATTTAAATAAAATATTAATTTTCTATGGTTAATTTTTATGGTAACACCTAATTGATTGACTGTTCATATTTAAGTAAGAGAATTAATTAAAGGGAACTTTATTTTCCTAGACCTAGTGTTTAGTTGCATTAAGTGTGGGAGAGATAATTCTTTTTTGTTGTTCTAAATGAAGTTATGATCTTTTAATTTTTGTTTAAAAATTTTAACCTAATAAACTATGATAACCCTCATCCCCCATCCCTAGCAAACAAGTGATGCTAGTTTAAGATTGATGCTTCATCACTTCTTTGGAGTTCATTACAAATCAACTAGAGAGAACTTGTGTGGTGCACACGTGGCCTGGCATGCTGTCAGTTGCTACTGGGTTACTACTTGTAATAGCACAGTTCTTTCAGATCCTGGCTTTAAAGTCATCTGTCTTAGGCTAGGGAAAAAATGTTGTTTTATTATTTATTTTTTTTTTTTTTATAAAACAAAGAAAGCCCTAGTGTAGCACTATAGGATAAGCACTGAACTGTTGTTAACTGCAAGGTTGGCAGTTCAAACCCACCCACCTCTTTCTGAAACCCATACAGGGTCACTATGAGTTGGCACTAACATGACGGCATACAACTAGTAGCGCTGTCAGTTAGGCCTTGGGCTGCTCATCTCTAGGGAGAAAGGCAAGGCTGTGTGCTCCTGTAAAGATGAATAGTTTTGAAAACCTGATAGAGGGCCACTATGAACCAGAATCAGTATGATGGCAGGCAGTTTGGTCTGGTTTCTCGTAGGTTTTGAGAATCTCTGGTGGCATATTGGTTAAAATGGCCATCTGCTATCTAACATATCAGCAGATCAAACCCACCAACTCCTTAGAAGAAGAATGTGAAAGTCTACTTTTGTATATAGATGTATAGACTTGGAAAACTTTTAAGTTCACTATTAGTTGGAATTAACTGCAACACATATTTTGGGTTGTGGGTTTTAGGAGCCCTGGTGATGCGGTGGTTAAGTACTAAACTGCTAACCAAAACCTCACCAGCAGCACCACCAGATTTGGCAGTCTGCTTCTGTAAAGATTTTATAGCCTTGGGGACTCTACAGGGCAATTCACCTCTGTCCCTGGGTCATTGTGAATCAGAATTGACTTGACAGCACTGGGTTTGGCTTTGGTAATATAGCTTTACATTTTTCACTGATAAGTCAATTTTTCTTTTCCCTAAATGTACCAGAGATGAGGTGAAAGGGCATTTAATAAAATAGCCCTCTAATGCCTCCAATTGTAAATGTTAAACGAGGCTTGTGATATTTTTATGCATAGATTATGAAGAGAGGGGCTATAAAAATAGTAAAACCATTCTACCAAAACAGTGTAACTTTTCAGTGCTGTTGTAAAAGGGTTGTGTTGTAATTTCTGAAATGGAGGATGAAATTGAGTTCTCAGCTAAATTATAGGATCATCTTAGTGTGAAGGATTGCTAGAGAAAAGTAGAATTTTAACAATTTATAAAATGCATGTAGGAAGCAAGCAGGTAAACCATAGAATATTTTGTGTGGAAGATCAGGAATGAAAGACAAATGAAAGAGGAAGGATAATACTTGTCTACCTATTCTAAAACTAATCTCAGTTCCTTATAGCTTCATGCATAATGGGGTTTGATATTTGAGCTATCTTATTTTCATTTCTAAGGTTTTAGCTTTTAGGATTAGTAACTTAATTTATCTGAAAATAAATTACTTTTAGGTCTTTGCAATCTCTAGTAGAAATTTTGCTAGCTTTACCTACAACCAGTATTTCTTCAGTTAGCAGGCAGGCATATTATTTCCGCAATTAACAATTGTTGCAATTATGGCAGATTTTCCTTGGTATTGACTGATTTTCACTAGAACAAAAATAAATTATGAGTTTTATTTTCATCTGTGCCTTTTCTGAAAAGAGACAAGGATTTGGCTTGAACAGTTTTGGAGTTATGGTTTACAAGTATTCCTGAAGATCTTATGTAAATTGTAAGAATTATTTGTTTTTGTATAATAAATACTCATTTTTACAAAGAAAGTTCTGTCTATTAACCATTGTTTAATGTAAAGTTTTTTCTAAAATATTTCCAAATACTTGTGTCATCCAAGTAAATGGAGAGAAATGAATCATCTCCTTAATTATTTTCTGATTGATTCATAGAAAACAGTAACTTTTAAGTGACGTTAAACAAATATCACTTACATGAAATGTCACTATTTACTTTTTAAAACATTATTACTATTTGGCATTGGCGATCTTGTTGATTAAAAAAAAAAATAAAAATTATTTAGGCAGTGAGTGTAATTCTTTCAGGCTACATATATTAGTTGGACCTTACTATTTTCTTGTTTGTTTGTTTCTCATTGCTAATGTCTGTTGCAGGAAGGAAGAAACCAGAAATCACTTTTATGTTCCAGGATGAGGTGGAAGACTTTTTAAGGAAGCGCATACAAGAGGCCCCTGAGGAGTTTATTTCTGAACTTGCCGAATACTTAATAAAGCAAGTATAACAATATATTTTATGATTCATGGTAGATAGTCAGATAAAATTTTCACCAAGATCATAGAAGCCATTTATTTTAGGTGTTTTTTCAAAGTTTAGAATTTAATCTACTCACCAAAATTCTGGATTTTCTTTAGTTACTAAGATATTTCAATAAGCATTTGTTAAGTACTTTAGATAAGGTATTATGGGAAATAAATATCAGTATCTAGGGGTATTTGTGCTCATTGATTTTTGCAGTCAAGGAGAAAAATATCATAACTGATCACTAACTAGTCTTTTCCACAAAATGAAAAGCAACATTTGATAGAGTGAACGGTTTCTGCTTTTGTGTTATTGTTAAATGATATTAAGTCATTTTCAACTCATAATGACCTATGTGACAGAGTAGAACTGACTTAAAGGATTTTCTTGGCTGTAATCTGTATGGAAGAGATTGTCAAGCTTTTCTCATGAGGAGCTGCTGGTTGAATTCAAACTGCCAACCTTTTGATTAACAGCCAAGCTCTTAACCATTTGTGCCACTAGGCTCCTTATTTTTACTTATAGGGAGAAAATAAAGTAACAAACTGACGTCACACGAAATAGGTTTAGATTTTACTACTTTGTGAATGAATCAAGCTAAATTTATTTTGTACTAAAGTAAAGGAAATTGTGTGTAACTTGACAGGCTTCACTCAGGTTAGTCCCAATAGGGAAGCGTCTATAAATGGTACTTATGAAAGTAGCTTTCATACATACATATTTACTTAAGTGACTATTCTTTGTGCGTGAATGTATTACATAGCCAAATTTTTATATGTGAACAATAGGTATAGTTAATACTAGTCATTATTATAAGTATATGTTATCATTCATTAGTTTTGATACTGCATTGCCCTTTTTTCTGCTTCATTGTACACACACACACAAAATTGGGAAATAGCTTAAGTTCTAATTCATGACAACAGACAGATTTATTGTGTACTGCTCCCCAGTTGAAGTGGTGGCAGTGGGTTTAGTTTTTCAGTTTGGTATTTTCAAATTACCTTTAAAAATCTGTTTTGCATTGTTGAGTTTTTGTTGTAGTTCTTGTAGTCTTTAGTGCATTAACTTTGGATTCTTTAAAACTGAGAAAATACTGTAAAGGTGTGGCATTGTGTGGTAATCCTCTGGACTGCAGAGGTGATTTGATCCAAAAGGTCAGCAGTTCAAGCTCACCAGCTGTTCCTTGGAAACCCTATACAGGGTTGCTGTGCGTCAGAATCGACTCAGTGGCACTTAACAACAACAATTTAAATTATAGTTCCTAGGATTAGGCAAATAAATTCTTGAACTTTTTTCTAAATTAATCTTACTGTTTAAAAAAGTAGAGATGTTTTCTTAAGATTTATTTTCATAGAAAAGATTTTTATTGATATAAATCTTAGTACATCCTAATAAACTATATTTGTCTTGTACACAGACCTCTTAATAAAAATTATCTCGAGGTGGTACGTTCAGTATTCTTGTCTTCAACTTCTGCTACTGGAACAGGCAGAAAACGCACAATCAAGGACTTGCAAGAAGAAGTTTCAAACCTATACCATAATATTAGGCTATTTGAAAAAGGGTTGAAATTTTTTGCAGGTATGTTTAATATCTGTTCTTTTGCTTCTCTTTTGTTTTTTTCAGAGTATATTTTTATGAAGTCCCTTTATTTTACAGATGATACACAGGCTGCTCTTAGTAAGCATTTGCTGAAGACCATTTGTACAGATATCACGAACCTCATTTTCAACTTCCTGGCTTCAGATTTAATGATGTCAGTGGATGATCCTGCAACTATTACGAATGAAGTATGTTAATGTGCTTGTCAGTCTTGATGTGTTTTGTTTTGAAATCTGAGCATGTTTTGTTTTTCTCATATTTGAAATAGTGCAAAAGGAAAATAAAATACAGGAAGTTTTAGGGAAAAAGTTTAAATGATTTTTAGTTTACTTCAATTTTAGTACAATGTATATTGCAGATGTTAGCAGAATTGGCAATATAACCAGTTTACTAAAACGATGCTAATTACTTGGAAATAAGCATCTCAATTTTTTAAGTTATGTTATTTCACATCCCTTTTTCTTGCTGAATTTGCAAGTTCCTTAAAAACTTTCTGGCCAGATTCCATAACTTTGTAGTCATTTTCATATAATCATACTATTTCTCATTTCAGTATGTAGGCTTAGTTCCAATTCATTCTTTTAAATCCTAATCTTAAAGTGTATTTAGAACTCATCTCTTGCATTTTTACAATGTAACTACAGCTCACAGTTGCATAACAATAGTTCTCTGTGGCACTGTACGATAAGCACATGATTGCTAATCACAAGGTTCACAATTCAGCCTGGTCCTGGGAGACTGTACATGGTCAGTTTGAGTAGGAACCAACATGACAGCACTTAGCACCCCATCAAAGAGAGCATTGGTGGCATTATAGGATAGGGACTAACTGCTAATCACAATCACAAGGTCAGTGGTTCGAGCCCAGCAGCAGTTCCATAGAAGAAAGATGAGGCTTTCTATTCCCATGAAGATTTGCAACTTTGGAAACCCTATACAGGATAGCTATGAGTCAGAACCAAGTTGACAGCACACAATAAACCCTAACAAAGTACTGCGCCCCTTTCCTCTCTAGCTTAAGCAACCAATCTGCAGCTGCCTGGACATTTCCTTGTGTCCTGCCCCCATGCTAACTGTCTTCTTCCATGCTTTTCAAAGTCCACATGGTTGGTGGGGAATGTGGAAGATCAGCAGTAGTTTCCCCCTAACTTCCCATATACTACATTCTCAGTGCCTACTGGCCAAGCATTTCAGTAGCCTCTTCCTTTGAAAATTTTCCACTAGCAACAGCTATCCGACTCTGGTCAATAGTGTCGCCAAATTTTTGGGGACACATGCATGTGGAGAAGGATGCTAGAATGTGCATGTAGTATAAAAAGCATCCTCCATGAGCAAGAACTCAATGTCCTATATTACAGGTATTTCTGTTCTTTTTGTGTGAGGCCCCTTCACTTGTTTCTGTGAAGAAGAAGCATTCTCTCATCCCTCACCCCTGTAGAAAAGCAAGGGTATAGCCTTTTGCCCAAATACTGTGCTTTCCACAAGACCACTGACTCTGTGTGTCTAATCATCGTATTATATTGCTTGAGCAGTAAGGAGGAGTAGGGTTGGATCTGGCCTCTTTGCTGACTGCCTCTTGACTAGCTCTTAGATCTTATGCTCTAGCTTATTTTATTTCTAGAACTATACAGGTATCATTTTTGTTCCTCATTTGATGTGTAAAATATAAGAACAAGGAAGATTTCCACTCATCATTCTATTATGGTAATAAATATACTTTTATCATGTGTCATCAAAGGCACACAAAACATTGTTTTCCCCCTACAGGTAAGGAAAAAGATTTTAAGTAAATTATCAGAAGAACCCAAAGTAGCGCTCACAAAACTCAATAACTCTCTGAATGACAAGGTAAGTAAAGTTTGATTCTATTTAGATATCAGGGCAAGAGGTTTGTGTTGTAAAAATTTCAAGTAGATTTTTATCAAAATGATTACAAACCAAATCCGAAGTTAGTATTGTGCATTCAGATAACTGTTTGAGAGGCAAAGCTGGGCCGCATTACCCTTGTTAGTCCTAAATCATAAGATCTAATTCAATGGCAAAGTGACCTTTAAAATTTTATTTTTTATTCTAGAGGTTTAATAAAATAAAAGCACTTATACGCTAACAAATAATTAAAAATAGCATTAAATGGCTTTGTTTCTTATGCAGTGGTATAAAAAAGCAAATGATGGTGCTAATTACCTTTCAGAGCATAGAAGACTTTCTTGCTTGCCTGGATTCTGCAGCAGAAGCTTGTGATATTATGGTGAAAAGGGGAGACAAAAAAAGAGAAAGGTAACATTGCATTTAATCAGTTTAATTTACAAGGAGCTTCAAAAAGATCATGGAAAAATTATATTATCTTTTAATTCCATTTTCTATTAATTTTTTGAAGCCCCTTGAATTGTTAGTTGCCATTAACTATATTTCAGCTCATGGTTGCCCCAGGTGTTTAAAGTTAGAACTGTTCCACAGGGTTTTCAAGTCAGTGACATTTCAGAAGAAGATCACCAGACTCCTGAATTAATATACATTACTTATAAATTTATAAATTGTGACATGTCATATATGAAATTAGAATTTGACTGTATGAATTTTGAATTTTACATAGAGAACTGTTGTATCCAAATGGCTGTTTGCTTTCAAGCATATTCAAAGTTATAACACTTAGGTCTTCTATCTGACCCATCTTATTGTTGTTGTTAATGCCATCGAGTCAATTCCAACCCATAGCAACCCTGTATAGAGTTTCCAAGGAGCAGCTCGTGAGCTTGAACCACCAACCTTGCAGTTCAAACAGGTTTGCAGTCTGGCGCATTAACCCACAGCGCCACACCAGGACCCATATTGTTAGAATACCAGAATTCCTTAACAGCATAATTAATCAAATCCAGGAACTTCTCATTCACCTTGGATCCTTCCTTTTATATACCCTGCTATTGAGTTGGTTCTAACTCACAGTAATTTTATGTAGGGTTTCTGAGGTTATAAATCTTTATGGGAGCAGAAAGTCTCCTCTTTCTCCCAAAAAGCATCTAGTAGAACCTTGAAATTAGCAGTACAGCACATAACCTACTGTACTATCAGGGTTCCTTATCCGTACTTCAGGAAACCTTATATAAATCAACACAGATCTGTTTGAGCTCAACAACTCAAAACAGAAAGCATACTTTTCTAGCATACTGGACTGCAAACCACAAGGTCGCTGGTTCAAGCCCACCAGCTACTCTGTGAGAGAACGATGAGGATTTCTGCTTCTGCAAAAATTTACAGCCTACGAAATCCTATGCAGGGTCATTATGAGTCAGAACCGTCTCTATGGCACTTAAAAGTAACAGTGAAGACCATGAAATCAAAGGCTGTAAGTAGGCTGTGGAAGTAATTAATTACAGTAAAACTAAAGAATATATAGGAAAGGATTGAAATTTTTGAGAATTTATGATGTTCAATTTCTGTCGATTTTTTTTGTTTTGTTTAGACAGATCCTGTTCCAACACCGGCAAGCACTGGCAGAACAGCTGAAAGTCTCAGAAGATCCAGCTCTTATTCTTCACCTCACTTCAGTCTTGTTATTTCAGTTCTTAACTCACAGCATGCTCCATGCACCTGGAAGATGTGTTCCACAGATCATTGCGTTTCTTAACAGTAAAATTCCAGAGGTACTTCATTGTCAGTACACTTGAAACTTTTTTTAAAGCTTTTAGGTACTGAATATTTTGTGTCTATAGATGTAAATACCCACTGTCTCTAAGACTGACAACAATGAATGAGGGGTTGATTTTAGAACCTTAGAGTCACTCAAGAATCTTACAGGATCCTGTAAGATACATGAAAAAGAACATTCTGAAATTACAAATTATGTGTTGGAAAAGATACAAGAATGTCAAATCTTCCATTTCATCTTATCTGCTTATTAAGGATTAACTTATCCTTCAAGAAGCAGCTGAAGTCTTTGTCCTGTACAAATTATTATGAGAACCTTTCCACTAAAAGTAGTTTGACTTCTTTGAATGGCCATATCACTTTGACTATTTTTGGTGACAAAACCTAGTTAAATCAGCTTACTTTGAAGTGATCTGTATTCATGTTGTATACCCCTAAACTGTTTACTTCTTGAGAGCAAAAACCTTGCCAGTTTGGCTTCCTATGAGGGTAAGTAAAAAAATACTGCCAAAAAAATCATATAAACCTTGATTAAACAAAAATATAAAAATATGAGCTATTATTTTTTGACATATCCTCCATCTAGGTTTATCAGCACTCCTTTGTTTTTTTGGGTTTTTTTTTTTAACAAGATCATCTACTTTTAATTGATAATACATTGTTTCATGATTTTACTTCCCTCTCTGTATTAAATTATCCTCCTTCCATCCTCTTGCTTCCCTTTTATATGTTATTTTTCACAAATGAACAAAGCAAAAATATTTGACATACATAAACAAAACAAAAAATATATATTCATTTAAATATACAAAGGGCACATTTTGGAAGCTCGTCTCCTGCCTGCAGATGCAGTCTGTGGGCCTAGAGTTCTCTGCTGCTCTATCCATTTCCAAAGGTGGTGTTAACCACCTCTCTAATCCTTCCCCGAAGAATTCTGCACTCTTTGATTTGTTGTTGTCAAGTACCATCGAATGGTTCCAACTCATAGCAACTCTATATAGGGTTTCTGAGGAGCTACTGGTGGGTTTGAACCGCCAATTTGTGATTAGCAGTATAATGCTTACCCTACAGTACCACACTAGGAGTCCACTCTTCAGTTTTCATTATGTCAAAACAGCAGTTTGGCATCCTCAAGGAACCAAATCCTATTCTTCTTAAATGATCTTTGAGTGTAGGAAGCAAAAAGAATTCTGAAGGGATGAGATCGAAGCGTAGAGTGGATGGTGTAAGGATATCCAACAAAATTCTTGTAAGACAACTTTTGTTACCCTTGAAAACCGAACAGGTGCATTGTTGTGATGGAAAAATATTTTTTGGTCAACCAGTACAGTTTTTAATTTTCTGAAGATACCTTCCTGTAATAAATCCCTGTGATCATCCTGTGTCCCTTGAGAAAACCCATCAAGATTACCCCTTTGCAAGTCAAAAAATCAGTCACCATAACTTTCCATGTGGACCTTGTATCTTACATTTAACTAGCCCAGCAGATCCCCTCAGAAGCCAATATTGTGTTTAGACATTTCTTTTGAAGGCACCCTAATGAGACGAAGCCATGGTATTTTCAGTAACCTCATATGCAGGCGAAAGCTGGACAGTGAATAAGGAAGACCATAGAAGAATTGATTCTTTTGAGTTATGGTGTTGGAGGAGAATATTGAAAGTGCCATGGGCTGCCAAAAGAACCAATACATCTGTGTTGGAAGAAGTGCAGCCAAAGTGCTCCTTGGAGGCCAGGATGGCCAAACTTCGTCTCTCATACTTGGAACATACTCAGCATCGATGGACTCAAGCATGGCAACAGTAGTGAGATTGGCCCAGGATCGGGCAGTGTTTAGTTCTGCTGTGCATAGGGTCGCTATGAGTTGGTACTGACTTGATGGCACCTAACAACAACAAATGAGATGAAGACAAATGATAGAACTTGTCTGCAGCCATCCATTGATCCCATAAACATGTTTAAACACATTTTGTTAGGAATATACGTATGCATATGAACTGGAACCCTAGTAGCAATATTTTTTTAACTTAACCTCGAATTCACATGACCAGTGTTTTATAAAAATGAAGATCTTCAATGTGTATTGATTAAACAGTTCCAACTTTAATAAGCTGTTCTTCAGAAAATTAAGTCATGCTTGTTAATTTCTTGTCTCTTCTTTCTTCATAGGATCAGCATACTCTTTTGGTAAAGTATCAAGGTTTGGTTGTAAAGCAATTGGTCAGTCAAAACAAGAAGACTGAGCAGGGAGATGATCCCTTGAGTGATGAACTAGGCAAAGAACAAGATGATATCCCCAACACCACTCGTAAAGAACTTCAGGAACTTTCTTCATCCATTAAAGACCTTGTTCTCAAATCCAGAAAATCTTCTGTAACAGAGGAGTAATGATTTTAATTTACTTTATGGTACATACTAGGCATTTCCCCCTGAAGTTAAAGGTGAATGGGTACAAAAAAATTCATTTCATAACTTCCAATTCAACTTTAACACCTCTTCTCCCACGTACACAATTCAGTTTAAAAGTATGAAACTATGTAAATTGAATTTTCCAACGAGGTTTTTTAATTACAGTATTCAGGTTTATTTTCATTCAAGATGTTGAATTAAGAATAAAATTTCTGCTTCTTTCATCTTTTGAAAAGGACTCATTTGTTCTTTTATTAAATTTCAAGTGATCATCTTGGTTCTTAGATTTATATGCCATAGGCAGGAGCTTAAAATGTGGTTTGGAAAAAAAAAAAAGGAAACATCCTCAGTGTTAGAAATGAAAATAAATCATGAATTTTATTTTGGAATTAATAGAGTGCCTTAACTAAAATACATAAATATGTAGAGTACTTTTTATTTTATTACTGAACTCTTGTGCTGGCAGACAGAGGGTCCCCCACAGGAGAAAATGTGTGGTTTGGGAGATGCAGGGATGGCTTTACAGACGGCAGCAGGGCACACCAGCGAAGCTCACGCTTGCTCTGCTCTTTTCTGAAACAAGCTGCTAACAGAGTTTGAGAGAAAAATGAAATTTACCTATCTTAGATACTGGATATAAGTCACATTTTAATGTTGAAATAACATTGACTCAGTTTACATTTCTGAATTTCACTTTATATCAGTAGTTATAAATACCAGTGTAACAGATAAGTTGGTTGTTTTTTTCCAGTGGTAGGGGTATCTATACATGTTTTTAAATTATTGGAACCTTTTCTCCCAAAATTGAAAAAGTTTATAAAAAGTAGACATTTTCTAAAGATTTTTAGACAAAAGGAAATTTTTTTTGAATTTCTTTGAGATCATTTTTTAAAACAATGATTTTATTATTTATCAAAAGATGAAAATTTTAAAATAGTAAAATCTCAAATATAAAAAGTACTGTCTTGCATATTTCTTATATGCTGTTTAAAACTCTATATTTTAAACATTTGAATATTTCTGTCCATACTAAACCCAGTATCCTGATTGAAAATAATTAATCTAATTTCTGAATAAGCATTATTAGGAATGCTGTAGAGATATAACATGAATTTAAAAAAGGCTTTTCCATGAGTTATTTTCACATACTCATGTGGGCCAAAGGAAGAAAAATGGCAAATCCTATGTGACCACAAATGCAGGTTAGTTTTCTTTGTTTAATTTCCAAACTGATGAAAAGCCATCCAATATATTTTATTTATTCAACCTTTCTTTAAGAATTATATTATTTATATGATTATTTATCAGCAGATGCCAAAGTAGCCCATATCATGTAAAATATTACTGGGTTGCCACTGTACTAGATCATAGAAAATAGATGAGATGAAGAAGCAAATAAAAAGGAAACTTTGGTAGCATTAAAATTTTTTCATTTGTCAAAATGGCATTTATTTTTCCATGTAAAGAACAGTGTTTATTACTGGTTTTATAAATTATATAACTGATCATGTGAAGATCTAGTTCCATTAATAAAAATGGCTGAATATTTACAATGATCTTAATGGACAGAGTTAATGTTATTTAAAACAAAATTGACTGTTCTTGCTATTAAATGTTATGCTACTTTGAAAGTACCATTATTTTATGTAATATAAAAATTTATGTACAAATTACAATGTATTTGTATTTTTGAAATCTCACTCTGAGTATTACTAAAGGATTTTATTTTATATTTCTAATAAATTATATAGCTCTATCTTTTATTCCCTAAATGTTTGCCCTCATTGAAGCTTATCTAAATCATGGCTTCATTAACTAGATTTCAGCAAATGTAGTGAAACTTCCTATTGTTGCATTACAGTAGAGATAGCTGAATAATGTACTCAGGTACTGATGCTCTATTAGAGTCCTGGTATGGTGCTATAAGATAAGCACTTGACCACAGGGTTGGTTTGAACCACAAGGTTGACAGTTCAGACTCATCATCCACTCCTCAGAAACCCTGTACAGAGTCACTATGGTTTGGAACCAGCTTGAGAGCCCTTAACAGCCACAATGCCGATGTTCATGTGTGTTTTGAGATGTTGTGTCTTGAAAGAATTGGAAAAATACTCCACTTCTGGCCATATAGCAGATCCAGTGAAGAGTGGCATGTACTATTATCAAAATCACAGTATATTTTGGGAAAAGACCTCAATGCCAAATTAGGATAATGATTGTAGAAGCTGCATAATTCACAGGTAGAGACAGCTGGACTTCTTAGAGAATGTACTTTTTAGTCAAACAAGAACGCACCAAAGATGAGAAGATGAGGTGCAAGTGTAGCAATAACCTAGAGTGCTGTCCTGTAGAGTGGTGTGTGTAGACTGAGAAGGAGCAGTTCATTCATTCTTTCCTCAGGCTATTTCAGCCAGGGCCAAATGGGAACCTATCATCAAAAACTGAGGGAAAGGGGCTGTGTGCTGACGACAGGGGGCAGGCTTATAGGGTATACCTTTTGGTTGGTTGATGATGCATGGAAGGCATTGTAACCATGGCAATGAAACGATAATAGGATGAATGTAAAACTAATGATGGTCTCCCATGTAAACTATCATATAATTCACAATAAAACATTAAAAATTAAAATAAAAAAAAACTAAGGTGATTTGTTATGTGTGTGTGTAAGGTTTATATTTTGACTAAGAAAAGTGAAGTTTTTCTCTACATGGGAGATAAGACACTGCTTGGAGCATGTTAATGGCCTACAGAGTAAGAAGTGTTTCTACTTTGACACACTAAGGAAACAAAAGAGTAAGTATCCCTGTAAGAAAAAGTTCCCAATATTTCATTTTCTACTTTTATCAGATTTGCCCCTAATTTTATCTCTTTCTTGTCATGATTAGGAGAAAAGTATATTGTTACGATGAAACAAAGGGAGGACATGGAGACTATGTGTCTTTGACTCTACAATTTTCTAGAACTTCTTAACAACTAAATACTAAAATTCTACAAGTGTGATGTGCTTTCGAGGAGATGGCAATAATCAGCAATTACAGTTCAATTTGTAATTTCCAGCATAGTAAACCATGCAATTGTCAGATTAAAAATAGCCAATACCAGTCCATTTCAGCTCATTAATGGGTAGGATATCAATGTTGTTGTTCCATTTAATTTTTTACAATTTCCAATTTTCCTAGATTCATAATCTATGCATTCCATGTTCCACTTATTAATGGATGTTTACAGCTGTTTTTCATCATTTTGAGTTGTGTCCCATCAGCAAATGAAGGTCCCAAGGGATTTATTCCATTCGCATCATCACAGTCAACTCTACTTTAAGGAGGCAATTCTTCCCCAGTCGCATTTTGAGTGCCTTTCAACATGAGGGGCTAATCTTCTGCACTGGTTTGACAATAATTTGGTGTTGTTCATCATATTTCAGTATCAATAATCTGGTGCTAACAGTGTGCCACTGACATTCATAAAGTTTTCAGTGAAGTAAATATTTGGAAGTAGTTCATCTCGCCTTCCTCATCTGTCTGTGTCTAGAAGCTCATCTGAAACCTATCCGTCATGGTTGACCCTGCTGGTATTTAAATTATCAGTGGTATAGCTTCCAGAATCACAGCAACACACAAGTGACCATAGTACAACAAACTGACACATAGTGACTGTGTAGGGTTTCTGAGGAGCAGCTGGTGGGTTTGAACCACCAGCCTTATGGTTCACAGTTCAGTGCTGATCCAACAGTACCACACCAGGAGTCTGATCATTTAAATAGTACCTAATCCGAATCCTGGTGTGGCACTGTGGGTTAGTGCGCTGGACTGCAAGGTCGGTTTGAGCTTCAAGGTCAGGAGTTCAAGCTCACCCCACTTACCAAACTGAAGAAATGGTCACAAATGGCAATTCTAAGAGCAAATGTTCCATATTGGCTGTATAGAGACTAGTGCAACTAGGCCTTAATCATCTTTAATGTCTGAAACTGAACTCACCCCAATGGCTCGATTTTTAATCAAACAACAAACAGTGACAACAAACAGGGGAACAATGACACTAGTGAGATGCAAAAAAAAATCTACTTTAGACACAAAGGGCAGCATTTACCCAAGGACAAAATTCAGAAGAGTTAGGAAAGGAGGAGGAATAGAAATAGGAAACACAGGAAGTGGGATGTTGTTAGTGCTGTCGATTCCGACCGGTAGCAACCCTGTACAGGGTTTCCAAGGGGCAGCTAGTGAGTTTGAACCACCAACCTTGCAGTTCAAACAACTTTGCAGTCTGACGCATTAGCCCACAGCGCAACACCAGGACTCCGGAAGTGGGATAAGTGATAACTATATTGAGGAAGACTGCAACCAACGATATAAAACAAAATATGTATGAATTATTGAATGTAAAATTGATGATCTGCTCTAAATCTTCACCCAATTCATAACAAAAAGCTAGGAAAAAAAAAAAAAAGTCCCACTCCTGCTTTATGATCAATGTGACAGTTGAGAATTCTGGTCTGGATTAGTTCAATATCCACATATTTCTTTAGATTCAACACTTGAAATCTGCAGCTACTTTTCAGATTTTGAATTGAAGGCTTAAAAGGCCAGATGAGTCTGTCCTTAAATGAAGTCACAATGTCAGAGAGATGACATAACAATCATTGCTAGCTCATGGGGAAATGAACAGGAGCAGGAATGCAAAATACACACTGGGGGTCCAGGAAGTGGGTTACACTGAAATTACTCTGTTCAGATCCACACAAGGCACAAGGTCCCCAAATTTCTCAAGAAGGTAGTAATACAGACTTCACAACCCTGGGCTCATCTCTCAAGCTACCAAGAACTCTACAGGTGAGAACACAGGCCAGCTCTCTTTTGAGACAGTTCAATAGGAGCAAAGTTATGCAGTTCAGTCATTTCTAACATAAATACATGGATTCTTGCTAGCTATCAGAAAGCATAAAACAAAAAAGCAGACCATCAAGAAATGAGAAAATAGGTTGATCTTTTAGGGATTTCAATATGTATTTACACTCTTAATTTAACCTATTGTTATTAAGTGTCATTAAGAGTTGTTTTTGTTACATAGCAACCCTGTATAGGGTTTCCACTGACTTTGTAGTTCAAACTGACCTTGAGGTCCAGTGCTTATCCTACAGCACCACACCAGGAATTGTACATGTTAAGTGTAAGCATGAATACTGTGTGTTTAAAGCTTTTTGGAGCGTACCCAGATATTTCAAATACTAATCCTGGAAGAATTTCCCTTTATGGATGTCTGGCAAAGAATCGTTACTTGTAAGTTTAAGTAAAAATTGACAAGGAGAGTTTTTCCAACTCAGTAGGAGTCAGCTGTTTGCACTTCATAAGAGGTGGAGGAAATATACGTACCCTCCTAGTTCCGCCTACAAATTCAAATTGAGAAAGACCTCAGATAGCTCTCATGGCCTTTCTTGTAACTTTTGAAGTTGCCAGATACATGTGCTAGAGGAAAAAATATTTCATCATATATTCATCTTCTTCCATACTGTTTAAATCACAGAAAGGAGCAGCTTTGAGAAAAAGTGAGTTTTCTAAAGTTTCTTTTGTGTGGTGGTTTTACTTCTTTGTTATTATTTTGTAACTATGAGAGTTTTATAAGATTTCTAATGGCAGCTTGAGAGTAACATGTCATTTGGCAAATAAGAATATTGATTTCAGTCCTAGAAACTTTAATTTGAGTCAAAGGTTTGCAAATTTGATACACCGAGGTTTTCAGATTTCTCATTTTGAGGATGTGGATGTGGAGACCACGGAGTCACCAGAAACCTCTCTAAAGTTGCCTCCTGAGTTCTTGAAACTATCATAATACAAAGGACATAGACTTTATTGTCTTAAAAAGTGAGGAGGGATGGTCTGAAATTTCATTTGGTTTAATTAATTTGAATGGATATGTGTAACATTATCACTAAGATCTTTTATGACTGAATTTATATTCCTAGGGCATATTTTGAACTCATTTATAGATTTTTAGGGGAAGGAATTAATGAGATTTCTGTTATTTTGAAGAAAAATCTGTCTACTTTTTAGAAGCAGCCATAAAGACAATTCATCATCTTAGGTTCCCTAAGATCACATTGAAATACCTCTGTCTCCAGCCCACACAGATATGCAGTATGCTACATCAATCTAAAATGTTACTCTTGAAAAATGAAATAGCTTTATTTAGGCAAAGGCATGCACCCCATATGTGTTTGTTTTCTCTTACACTACTTTCCTCATAGTCTTTTTGGTGTCTGTCAACCCTTTGAAAACCAGATGCAGCTCCTCAGCTGTTAATTTCTACTTCAGAAATGTGGGAACTAAAAGGATCATTAATAAAATGTGTAATTCATATACATACACATACACACATATATACATATGTAAAAGTTTTGCAAGAAAATCCTCAGGTCATTTTAGCCATCATATTCACAATACCGTCATGCACAAATTATCACATTTTTACAAGCAAAGAATTTGGATTAAAATATAACACAAATATTGCAAACATATATATTGTACAAGATATTTATTAACATGTTTTGATATTGTTAAATGCTGTCAAGTTGGTTCTGACTCATAGTGATCCTGTCTAGGGTTTCCAAGGAGCAACTAGTGGGTTTGAACCACTGATCTTGTGGTTCTCGGTCCAGTGCTGATCCTACAGCACCACATCAGGAGTCCCTGTGTTATGATAATATGCCTAAATCCTTAATCCAAATTGCTTGATGGAGAAAGTAAACTCTAATGTCCGTTTTCAATACGTTTTCTATTTATTTCTACATTTTATTGGCTGCAAATTCTGGGGCTGTTCTAACTAAATAAGAGAAGCTGTCTTGAGTTTTATTGTAAATCTGATGGACAAGGGTGGTGCTGTAGGACCAGCACTGGACTGCTACCCACAAGGTCACTGGCTCAAATCCATCAGCTACTCCCAGGAAACACTATACATGGCACTGTAAGTTCTAAGCAATTCAAAAGCAGTTAACAACATTATGAGTTTGGATTAATTTGGGTAGTAAGCCTAGTAATTATCTACTATTATTTGGAAAATATAGTTTTATCTAGAACAGTTTGGGAAACTTTGATTGTTTTCAGGGAGGAACGTGATCACTTTAGAAATGAAAACCAAATACTTGGGTTCATTTAGAAAGGTCTGAGACAGAGGTCAACTAAGCAAGCTTGTATTTCCATGTTCCTTTGTCTTTTTCTTCTGTTATTATTTTTCTTAGTAACCTTTGATACCCTAAAAGGAGATTTGAAGGGAAAAATATTTAACCTTCAACACACAGATCTAAATACTTTTCCTGACATTTTCTAGAAACTGCTGTCATGGCTAACATAGTATATGCCTTGCGTCAGTCTTAGGGTTGAGCAGAAAAGACAGATGAAGAGTAACATGTCTCGTGTGTGATGAGGCATTGATAGTCAAGAGGGCATACAGTAATTTGACAGAAGAATGATGAAAGATATAAAGTATTTGTGTGTCTCTGCCCCCTTCTATAAGCTTTTCAGGGGTCTTACCATCACTGCCAAACCACCTTGGCTGGCCCAGAGTTGGCACTTAGGACTTTGTGAACTCTTTGGAATGGCAATACAGTGAGACAAGAAAAATTCTTGGTACTATTTTTAAATAAAAAGAGCTATAGAGAAGCAAACACCAAAGTGTGAAAGGTCTTAAATGCTATGCTAAAGAGCTTGGATTATGAAAGGTGCAGACAAGTTATTTAATGACTCTGGGTCAATCTAATTTCTAAAAGGAGAAGTAGTTGCTTACTCTTCTGATTAGTTCTAACATTACCTTTAATTTTCTATGGCCAAATACCTGCCTTCTTTCTTCTTGCATTTATTCAATACATATACGTCCCAGACTCTGCTGTAGGTGCCAGGAACAGCCGTGAGAAGACTGCTTGCTATGTTATGTTAAGACTTCTGCTTTCATTGTGAGACATGCCGGCATTTCTGAAGAATCTGCACACAGAGGAAAGTTTAGGGTGAAAATTAAAATATCACCAAATCTTAAGCAATATTTATCAACTAATACTGTGAACATTTGGTTTCCTAGGATATGCTAACAGATTTTTTCCCTCCACTTTATACATATAATTAGCATCAACACACTGACATCACCAGAGCTGTAAACCTGCCTCTGCTCTAGGACTTTGGCTGCAATCATTTTCCTTTGACAGATGCTAAGAATCAAATTTGCCTAAGTCTCTGAGACTGGGAACAGATAAAATTAAAGTTAGCTTTTAATATCAAATGGTCACCTG
Source organism: Chrysochloris asiatica (assembly GCF_000296735.1). NCBI lineage: Eukaryota > Metazoa > Chordata > Mammalia > Afrosoricida > Chrysochloridae > Chrysochloris > Chrysochloris asiatica. The sequence goes on along the minus strand of NW_006408602.1, from coordinate 10,116,781 downwards.
CCTCCACCAATAAATATTATAACATACCTGTCAAAAAAGTAGCATTATCACCAAAGTACAGGACATAGCTCTGCCTCATATCTTTTTGAATCACATTTCAGTAGGAAAGAGATTATTTTCCTATAGGCATAAATACTGAAAAAAAAAAAAAGAAACCAGCTAACAACGCTAACAACAACATGCATCCCACTCAAACCCCAAAACCAACCCCTACACGCCACCCGCTCATACGATACATATATCCATATAGTCACATCAACATTCATACGCACAATACATGTGCATACACCCCTACCTTACTTTTAGGCAAGGATCCAGAAAATAAAGGGAAATGTGGTTTAGGGCTTTTCCCAGAAGCCACAGTAATCCATTAATAAGTATAATAAACAAAACAAATAGAAAATGAGTTTTCTTGAATGTTAAGGGAAGTGTACCTTCTTCTGAAGATAATTGTTTCCTATTCTTCTGCTGTGTAGTGGCAGTTTGGCTTCAGGCATAGAATTAACCCCTCAGCATATGCAGATGAATTTGCTACCTAGTCGGCAATTAAAACCTACAGTGTGGGGTATGAATAAGGAAGTGGTTCTCTCCTGTTTTTGAAAAAGCATAGCAGTAACCCCAAACTGTCAGTTTGTACAAGGTTTTCCCGTACTTAGCATCAGCAAGAAGAAAAAGAAAGAGGACAAGAAGGAGGATGGAGAGAAGGCGAAGAAGAAGAGAAAGAAGAAGAAGGAATAAGAGATGAGAAAAACGAAAAAGAGAGAAGAGTGTTTCTATTGTTGTTGTTAGGTACCATCCAGTCGGTACTGTTCCACCTTACGCACAGCAGAACGAAACACTGCCCGATCCTGGGCCAACCTCACCACTGTTGCCACTTGGCTAATCCATCTCATTGGGG
>NW_006408602.1:10109031-10115318 GCF_000296735.1 Chrysochloris asiatica | reverse complement strand
TCATGGGGGTCTTCCTCTTTTTCACCAAACCCTCCATTTTATCAAGCATGATGTCCTTCTCCAGTGATTGGTCCCTCCTGACAATATGTCCAAAGTATGAGAGACAAATTCTTGCCACAGTCGTTTCTAAGGAACATTCTGGGTGTACTTCTTCCAACACAGATTTGTTCTTCTGACAGTCCATGCATGGTACTTTCAGTAGTCTTCTCTAACACCAGGACTCAAATGCATCTGTTCTTCTACAGTATTCCTTATCCATGGTCCAACTTTCACATGCAGAAGAGGTGACTGAAAATACCATGCTTGGGTCAGGTACACTTTAGGCCTCAAACTGACATCTTTACTTTTATTGAGAAGGAAAAATATTAAAATGGCTGTGGCACTAAGGGAATTGATCTATGATCACTCATTTTTCCTGAGTTTTCCCACATTTTCTTCACTTCTGCTTTTTAACTTCCTACTCCACATCCTTCTCTCATCTCCTCTCCCTTGTTCTAGTGGTAGAAATCTAATATGTATGTTGTTGTTGTTGTTGTTGTTGTTGTTGCTATGTGCCGTGGAGTCAGTTCCAACTCATAGCAACCCTGTACAGGGTTTTCCTCATCTTTCTCCTGCGGAAAGGCTGGTAGTTTCGAACTGCTGACCTTAAGGTTCACAGCCCAATTTGTATCCACTATGCTACCAGAGCTCCTTCAGTATAGCTCCTGAAAATTCTTGGATTCATGTTTTTTTTGTGTGTGTGTTTTTTAATCTAACCTGCTCTCAAGTTGTTGTTTAAATGAACTATAACTGCCATTTTTTTTAAGTTGAATTAATCAAGTAGGGACTTAGTTTTTTTTTCCTCACCACTCATTATTGAAGGAAATTAGAATTTATTTTAAAACAACCAGTAAAATAAAACACTCATCTTTAGTTTTACAATGACCAATTAATTATGGTTTTATGACACATGATATTAAACTCAAAAATGGAAAAAAGTTACAAATGACATTGCCATTCTTTCTGATGAAATATGTTCCCCAGGCTATGACAGATTTTTCATGTTATCATAGGGACCCAAATACATGGCCCTGTGGTGGTTATGCAACTGATTATATCATACGAGACTGGATTTCTATAACCACAGATCTAATTTCTTGTTAGACAGCTTGATCTGTCATTAGATGCAAAGGAAAGACTGTAGAAACATGTAAGAGGAAGCCTCAATGAAGCTCCTTCCCCACTGCTGAGATACTGATAGTTGCAAAGCCTGATGGAGAAAGGTAATTTTCCAACAGAAAGGAAAACAAAAATTCTGGCATAACTACTACTCTTGTGATATTTCCCATGAAATGTCATTTCTTAGGAAAATTTTTTTGAATTTGTAAAGGATGGTATTAGGGATTGAATTGTTGTTCAGTGCCTTTGAATTGGTCCCCACACAAAGCAACCTTGTATAGAGTTTCCAGAGAGTGGTTGGTGTGTTTGAAATGCCGACCTTGTGTTAGCAATCCAGTGCTTATCCTCCAGCACCACACCAAACTGGTGTGATCTCATTAACATAAAAAATCCTATTTCCAAACAGGATCACATCCACAGGTACAAGGATGAGAAATTTAACACATATTTTTGGGGGCACTATTCAATCCATGCTTTTATAATATCAGAATAGAGTGGGTCCTAAATCTACTTACTTCATATTTATAAACGGGTCAGAATAAGCACAGAGGCATACACACAAGGAGAAGACAACTGCTGTGTGAAGATTGTCTATAAATTATAGAAGCAAGGTGGGGTTACAAACAGAAAGTTATGATTTGAATAGACAAGGAAAGCTAAGGAGCCCAGGGCTTTCCTTCCAACCAGGAAGGAATCTACGTTGTCAAGACTCTGATTTGGACATTTTGCCTCCAAAACTGTGAGAACATAAATTTAAAGGTACCACTTACGCCTTTAAATCTTAGATATCTGTTTACAGAAGCACCAGGTATCTAAGACAGAAGGCCAAGGGAAGAAGGGGAGACTGATTCTGACTACATGACGCCTTCAGTGCCCTTGTAGCCTCTATCTCCTGGAAAGTGTGTTAATTTGGTGTGTAGAGAAAAGTTAGAGCAACAGTTTTCAGTAAAATTTCAGTTTAGCAATGTTGATACCAAACTCTTAACACCAAATCAGACCCTCAAACAAGCCTTTAAAGAGAATCCTGAGGTAATTTAGGAACTGAATTTGTAATACGAAAATACCTTTCAAAACAGTAAATATGCAGGGAATAGAAGAGCAGACTCAGTTTATACCTACAGAAGTGATAACAAATTGGAGGTACAATCATTATGCTTTTTTCTCTAGGGATCGAATTGTAGAAGGAAGCCTAATGATGGGGATACAAACAGAAAGTTAGGATTTGAATAGACAAGGATCTGGATAATCCAGTTTCCTATTAAAAAGCAGTATGTCCAATGTCTTACATATTTTTTTTTTTAACTCAGTGAGGATATAACAAGCATGACATAAAACCTAAGTACTTAAGTTCTATTTTTTTTTGAAGAGTAAAATGTTTGATAAAATATGGTTTTACTTACACATTGCCATGAACTACATTTTACCTTTATTCTAATAATAACTACCACAATTACAGGATTGTGAATATAATCCTTTCAAGGAAAGCATAAAACACTTTTTTTCTCCTTTGTTAAAAATCCACAGAACAAACTAGCCAGATGGAAAGCTGAAGTCAGCTGTTTAGTTTCATGGGAAATGGAGTTCATCTGCTCTCAGGGGAATTTGTATTCCACCTCTTCACACAAGATATTCAGCTTCCAACAAAACAGGCTTGTGAATATGTCCCTGGAGACTAATATCAAGCATTCCATCACAATTCTATGATGCTTGTTTTAGGTTATTTTTGATTGATGGCCTGGAGTTATGTTGTTAGTTCTTTAAAAAAAAAAAAAAATGTTTGTAGAGTTTAAGAAAAAGTATTTGAGGGGAAATAAAATAAGTTTCTTTTTTTAAATGGGGCCTGCAGTTGTAATGTAAATGTAAATTAAACATTTACCATGAAGTCAAATACATCCAAGCCTACTCATTCCAGAACTTTTCCATTTTCTCCTTTCATTCATGAGTGGGGTCATAAGTTCCTGTTGTTCTCATTTAATAGTGAAGGAAACCAAGGATCAGAAAGGTTAAATGGCTTCCATAACATGAAGCAAGTTACATTCTAGCACTAAAGTAACCGGGGCAAGAATCTGCAGTTTCTGATTTCTAACCCAATACTCTTAACAGCATGTTAAGTCTTTTGGTAACAAGTAAACAACAGAGAAGTTACACAGAGGTTTGCTCAACCCTACCCTCAGGCGGGACCAATGGCTGGAGAAGGATATCATGTTTGTTAAGGTGGAGGGTCAGATAGAAAGAGGAAGACCCCCAATGAGATGGATTGGCCACGTGGCAGCATCGATAGACTCAAACGTGGCAGCAGTGGTGAGGTTGGCCCAGGATCGGGCGGTGTTTCATTCTGCTGTGCATAAGGTCGCTATGGGTCGGTGCCAACTCAGTACCAGGGAGGAAAAGGTAAAGAAACCTTAAAGAAGAATCTCTTTAACTGTGTATCCTAACTTCTTTATATGTAAAATTTATGTATTTCTGCTGTAGAATACTTACCTGTTCTATCTGATCTAGTTTACACAGGCATTGGCATATGTAAACTCCCTCTCCCGCCCCTTCCCATAGTATTTCATTTAACCAGTTGTCAATTCAATTCTGAATCATAGTGACCCCATGTGGATCGGAGCAGAACTGTGCAGCCATGTCTTTTCAATGATTATATCAGAAGCAGATCTCCAGCCCTCCTTTTCAAGTACGTCCCTCTGAGTAGACTGGAACCTCTTAACCTTTCAGTTAGCAAACGAGCATATTAACCGTTTGTACTACCCAGGGACTCTGTATATCACTGAACTCCCTTTGTTATTGTTGTTAAGTGCTTTAGAGTCAATTCCGACCTATAGCAACCCTGTATAGGGTTTCCGAGGAGGAGCTGGTGAGCTTGAACTGCAGACCTTGCAGTTCAAATGGCTTTGCAGTCTGGCACTTTAAACCACAGCGTCACACTAGTATTCCCTTAAATGTGATAAATGCTGACATTCAGTACACCAACAACACTTCAGCTTATTGTCCCAGAGTACAATAACCTTGCAGTTCTGCTAAAGACATGATGCATCTCTAAAGGTTGAATGCCAAGAATCAGAAAGGTTGGTGCCGTTTTCTACAGAAAGCTGAAGTATCTTATCACACAGTTCAAGACATTTTTGAGTGGAAGTTGATTGGTATTCTTAGTTTAGAGAGAAATCTTTAAATACACCAAAAGCTTAAGCTTCTATTTCTGCTGTTTGATACCATCTTCAGTTGGTATTCAAAGTGTGCTCAGGCTGTCTTCTTCAACTGACCAGGCTCTTAGACCTTTAGCCTCTGTTTCCGAACTTTATTCTTAGTCCTTTATTATATACTACACATATATTAGCTACAATGAATTCATTTATGACTCACGTGAACATATAACTTGTGATTTCTTTTTCTTATACTTGAGCCTTTATCTTTTATTCTCTTGAAAGAATCCTGTTGGCCTGTGTGTTTTCATTTGTGCTTGTCATGGACTCCAAGTTCTTAGAGCACAAGAAGTTTTTTATGCATTTTTCAATTCAAACGTAGAGCATTTACTGAGATCTTCCTATGCTAGGATACAGATGAGGTAAGAAGCAACCTTGCTCTTGAGGAGTTAACAATAGAGTAATAAAGAGACACACAAAACAAAACAACTGCTACAAAATGTGGTAAAAGGGAAATAAACAGTTTGAATGAACTAATGGGAGAGTAATACTCTGCCCCTTAGAAAATATGAGAAAACTGTAGAGAGGATTTTTAAGTGGTTGTTAATGATAAAGGAGAATTATGAGATGGGCAAGGTAGCTGGGTGAGAAGGGTGAGGGTGACACAGGTAGAAGAAAAATCATGAGTGAGGGCTCAGATCATAAAATGATGTCATATATTGGAAGCCATGGAGTCATTGGAATCTGCTGAAGTATAGGGGGCATGCGCGCACATGTGTGTGTGTGTGTGTGTGTTTTGGAGAATCTAGGAGTGTGAGAGCAGGGAAAAGTAGACAAGAGAACAAATGGCCTTTAGGCTAAGTTATGGAGTTTGTTGTTGCTAGGTGTCAATGAGTCGGCACTGACTCATAGTGGACCTTATGCACAACAGACCGAAACTGCACCAACTACACAATCGTTGCTAAGCCTGAGTCCATTGCTGCTACCACTGTGCTAATTCATCTCATTGGGGGTCTTCCTCTTTTTTCTAACCCTCCACTTTACCAAAAATGATATCCTTCTCCAGGAACTGGATTTTAGAGTTTATTTTATAACTCAAGAAGAACTGTTAGAGGATTTTCACAAAGGAAAGGAGATAACCAAATGAATCTGAGAAAAAAATTTCTAGGGAATCTAAGAGTATGTTCTGGAACTCCCCAGATACATTGAGCTTATAATTAGAGAGCAAAACTCATGTCGTAGAAACAAGTAAAAGGTTCATGGTTCTAACCTTAGACACCCTATACAGGGTCGCTATGAATCGGAATCAACCCAACGGTATACTTGCTCTCACTCAATAGAATTTGTTATTGTTGTTGTTAACTGCTGTCAAGTCAGTTTTGACTTATAGTGACCCTGTGTAGAGTTTCTGAGGAATGGTTGCTGTTAACAGGCCAGTTCTTATCCTATAGTGCTATACCAGGACTCTTCAATAGAATAAGTAACATTTAACAATAATAAACCACTATAGTCCTGTAAAGATTTACACCCTCGGAAACCCTGTACAGGGTCGCTATGGGTCGGAACCGACTCGACGGCACTTAACAACAAGAAATGATGGACTATAGTGGTTTATTATTGTTAAATGTTGCTTATTCTTTTAATGAAGAGAGACATATACTATATTATAGATTAAAAACATAACAACAAATCTACTACTGTTGAATCGATTCCTACTAGCAGTGATACCATTGTTATTGTTAAATGCCATCAAGTTTGTTCTGACTCATAGCGACTCAGTATAGGGTTGACAAGGAGTGCCATTTTAGGACAGAGTAAAATTTCCCCATAGGAAGTAAAGAAAGGAGGAAAGGAGAGGCAGAGGGTATCAATCTTAATTAAGCTGTAAAACTTGATGAAGCTGAAAAGCTTGAAAGGAAGGGGAGAATGAACAGGATCACATGTGAGATTGAGAACAGATTTTTAGATGTGGAGTCCTAGTGTGGC
>NW_006408602.1:10096859-10108337 GCF_000296735.1 Chrysochloris asiatica | reverse complement strand
AACAAGGCTGTAGGAATGAGAACTATGTAATTTGTATCTCAGGAAGCTCCATCTGAGTGTGGATTTCGCACAGATTACAGGAAATTTTCACTTTCAAAGATTTACTATCACTGAGCAAAGTTGATTTTTTATTAAGAACCATAAGAAATCTTAATATTAACACTGTGTTTCAGTTGAATAACATTCAAGTTTTCTAGGTGTGAACTTAAAAAACTACTAATCACTTGGGTATATCAATCAGAATTCTTCTCAAGTTTCCTTCAAAGTTATTCTACAATTGATACATTTAACTCCAGAATTTTTTCATTGCGTGCAGACATCTTAGAAGATCAGTTGAGAGGTGTGATGATGTATCATCTGCATATTGCAGGTTGCTAATTAATCTACCTCCAATACTGATGCTTTATTCTTCATAAATCCAGCTGCACAGATTACTTATTTAGTATGCATGTTGAATAATTATGGTGAAAGGATGCAACCTGGCTGCACATCTTAACCAGTTTTAAACCAACAATGTGCCCTTCTGTTTAAATAACTGCCCTTTGATCCATGTACAGGTTCCACTTGAGAACAATTAAGTATTCTGGAATTTCCATTCTTTGTACATAATATGTTAGGATCCACACAGTTGAATTCCTTCACATAATAAAACACAGTTAAACATCTTTCTGGTATGTACTGATTTCAGCCGAGATCCACCCAACATCAGCAAGCATCTCCCTTGTTTTATTGCTTTTCTGAATCTGGTTTGAACTTCTGGAAGCTCCCTGTCTATGTATGGCTGAAGTGATTTTTAAATTAGCATCTCAGCAAAATTTGTTGGTATGTGATATTAAGGATATTTGTTCAATAATTTCTGCATTCCGTTTTTTCACCATTCTTTAGCAAGTGTACAAATATGGATCTCTTCCAGTCGATTGTCTAGGTAGTAGTGCTTAAAATTTCTTGGATAGCTGAGTGAATGCTTCCAGAATAGCATCTGTTTGTTGAAATATCTGAATTTGTATTCTGCCAATTCCAGCAATCTTGTGTTTCATCAATGACTTCAGCGTATCTTGTTGTTGTTGTTATTAAGTGCCGTGGAATTGGTTCTGACCCATAGTGACCCTGAACAGGGTTTCCGAGGCTATAAATCTTTACAGGAGCAGAAAGTCTCATCTTTCTCCCGTGGAATAGCTGGTAGTTTCTAACTGTTGACCTTAAGGTTCTCAGCCTGATTTGTAACCACTACGCTACCAGAGTGCCCTAGGTGCCGCTTAAAGGGGGTGACAATGAGCTGTTTCTATTCATCATTGCAATTTCCGTCATCAGCTGTGAGAAGATCATTCAGAAATTTAAAACTAATTGCTATAGGCACTATTTTCCATACTATGCCTCTGTCTAAAACGTCACCGATATTCTTAATGTAAATAACAGTTTGCATTTAAAGTGATGAAAAGTAATAGTGATATAATTTACAAGATTGTCACTATTAATGTGATCACTATAAGAGTGAATAAAACTTGTATTTCTAAAGCTTTCAAGGGAATCAGATCTATTTTTCTCTTGTTTTCAAGTCCTAAGTAACCCTTTGAGTTGGTATTAAGAAGGGTCATTTCTGTGAAACTAATCAAATAGGGAATTCAATGTTCCTTGAAGATAATTTTGGTGATGTTCCACTGGGAAATTTCTGGTCCAAATTTTAATTTTTCCTGGGAAAAGACGCACATGTTCTAATCCTTAGTCATTTTTCTACCTTTCAGTGAAGGACAGTATAGAAAAAAATACTAATATTAATAGAAATAATGATTACATGTATCCAGAAAGAAATTTTATCATAAAATAGGAAAAGGCAAAAAGTATGAAAATAACACTTCAAGTGTAGTAAATAAAGAATATATCAATAATACCATAAAGAGTATTCTAAAAATAAATTGATCTTATAATTTGATAAAGACTCAAAAAATTAATTTGGGGGTGGAGACTTGGAAATATATATAATTCTTAATGTACTCCAGTAAATCCAGAGATGAAAAATTATACTTTTGAAGGAAAATCACTAGTACTGCTTTTGGTAAAAGGAAAAATCCAGGTTTAATGTCTTCTATCCTTGCACTATATTTATTCAATCTGTATTCTGAACAAATAATCCATACTTTTAGAAACTCAGGTGTTTTTTCTCATATGGTTTTTCAAAATAATCATAATCATTATCTTGACCTTGGCTTTGTAGTTCATGTCAGTGTCTTATGGAATAAGATGCTACTGCTTTTACTAATTTTTATATGTTTTCTAAAGCCTGAAGACTCCCAACAAAGCCATTTTCTACCATTGATGGTTTTAGGAACACCTTTAGCAATCGCTAAACAGCAGTCACAAAGTCATTACACTTAGACTGAATCTCTCTTGCCAAGAGTTTTATTTGACCAGCTTGGTGTGGGACATTTAAATGGAGATGACAGGATGCAAGTGGATTGTACAAGCTAAAGTTAATAGAAAGGTCTGGACAAAGCAAAAAGTTTTGGAGTCACCAGCATATTTGTTGGCTGAAGCCATAAATAGCAGGAGTTTCAAAGGGAAGGCATATTCCAGTGGAAGACCTAATGACTAATTAGGTCTTAATGTAATGTGTGTGGCACTGTAGAATAAGCACTGGACTACTAAACATAAGGTCAGCTGTTCAAACCCAGTAGTTGCTTCTTGAAAACCCTGTGCAAGGTAACTATGAGTCAGGACTTGATGGCACTTAACAACAACAATACCTACTTAAGCAGAATCCTCAATGAAATAAAGAAAACCTAGATCCCTAAGAAGGCCTGTTCATAAAGTAAAACCTGCTATTCAGGAGAGTTATCTTCATTCCCAGAACTGATAAGAGTAGCTGACTGTACAAACAATATGATTTATGCTAAACACTCACTTTCCTTCTGCTGTTGTTAGGGGCCATTGAATCGGTTCTGACTCACAGTAAATCCTGTGTAGAGTCTCCGAAGCTGTAAGCCTATCTTTATGGGAACATCTTTCATGTGTGTGGACTGCCGACCTTGCTGTTAGCAGTCCAGTGTTTATCCTACAGCACCTCCAGCGCTGCTTACTTTCCTATTCGTCTAGATCTTAGGGACATGCTAGGCTGAGGGTATGTATGTGACCAGGTTCCAGTAAAAGCTCTGTGCACTGAGTCCTTAGTGTCCACTAGCTTCCTTGGTATACAACATTTCACTGAATTGCTAGAGTAATTAAGCACAGTCTGGGCTACTCCACTGAAACAACACTCTTGTAAACTTGTGTCAGGTTTCCTTCCGAAGGTATCCATGCGCCTTTCCCCTTGCCTGCCTTTGCTTTGCATCCTTTCACTATAATAAATATTAGCCATGAGTACAATTATATGTGGACCCTGTGAGTCCTATGAGGGAATCATTGAACATGGGGGTGGCTCTTTTGTGATTCTCAGCACAGATAGGTAAATAGATGCTTTTGAAATCATGTGTATATTCAAAAGATGAATATGCAGTGGCTCACTAGGAGGGTTCCAGAGTGCATACTGCACCTCCTATCCCAGTCAGACACGGTGGTACCAAAATGATCCCAGGGTCCACAGCAGGAGTGGCAGGCATGCCCTCAACATAGGGAGACCACAAGTCAGTGCAGTAATTCATCACGCACCCCCAAATACACATACTGCATCACACATTAGTAAGGGTATGGGTGGGCCATGGTACTCAACATTGGACAGAAAGAAGGGTCTCTGCCTTGGCCAATGGTAGAGTGAAGAAGCTGCAAGAAGCTGAAGATTCTTTGGTGGGGGAATTCATAGAGAGGTTGCAGGGTTGGGGCCCCATGGTATGTTGTTCAGCCCTGCCACTTTGGGGGCAGTATTGGACAGTTCCACATAATGGGGTGTAAGAGTGGGTATGGTTCGCTGGCTGGCTTCACCCATGTTTTAATGCATTGGGTGATAATACTAACCTTAGTAATACCACTGTGAATATGTATATATAATCATTTTATTTGTTACTGAAAAAAAATTTTATACCCTATACTTTATAGCAAAGGTGTTACTAAAGTTAGTATTATCACCAAGGACTGGGCACTGTTTCATGGTGTTGTTGTTTAAGGTCACTGTGAGTCAGCACTGACCAGATGGCACTTAACAGCAATGAAAATAAAACAAATATCAAAAAGTTAAAACAAAACAAAAACTCATTGCTGTCATTTTTTCACTCATGTTGAGCCTGTGTATTACCGAGAACTACTTCATAGGGTTTTCTTGGCTGTAGTCTTTAGTATAGTAACAGATACCCAGGTCTTTCTTTCACAGAGCCACTGGGAATATTTGAACCATCTATCAGCCAGTCACCAAACATCTGTCCCATCCTCATTAGTTAACAAATAAAGAAATGAAGAATAAAATAATAGAGTACAAAATAGCAGTGTACTTTATGATTAATTTCTATTTAAATTAGAGTAAAAGGATTGTTGTATTTTCCATGGAACACTGCCTCTCGAACTCTCTGGCAAGATATGAAGTGATGACAATTTGTGAAAGCCCTATCAACAGTTCATATTTATATCCTTGAGGTAAAATCATACTTACTGACTTCCACATTCGTGTGTGATGAATACAAGATGTTTCCACAATCTGACTGCTTGCTTCATACATTTTGTTAACAAAAAAACACAAGAATTACCAAGATGGATGAGTAACTTTTCCTAATCACTCCAAGCGTCACCATGACTATAAGCATATTTTCCTAAATTGGAAGATTCTTTCTCTAGAAAACATAACTCCATTCAAATGCTTGACTCTTAATATATTGAGGCATTATAATTTAGTTTATAAACAAAATTTGTTTTTACATGTATAAATTATTATTCACAGGACTGAACACAAATGGCAGCTACTCAATTTGATTGTCAATACTGCACAACATCACTTCTTGGGAAGAAATATGTATCAAAGGATGACAATCTATACTGCGTTTCATGTTATGACCGTATGTTTTCTAACTTCTGTGAGGTGTGCAAAGAACCTATTGAATCAGATTCCAAGGTAGGTCTCACCTCAGTTTACAGAATTAGTACACATGAGCCCCAGATAAATGTTTTAAAATACCTCTTTTCCTTTCTGGTGAGTACTGGCATTCTTTCTATTGCTTTGCTACTGTATAAGGGTCTTTATTGTTATCCATCAATCAATTTTGGGCACTATGGATTTGTTGTTGTTAAGTGCCGTCTAGTTGCTACCAACTCATAGCGACCCTGTATAGGGTTTCCGAGGAGTGGCTAGTGAGCTTGAACCACCAACCTTGCAGTCCAGCGAATTAATCCACAGCACCACTCCATATACTTTTATTTGTACTAAACTCTTACGAGGTAGCTTAGGATGCTAAAGTGGTTATTTGTTGTGCTAAAGTTACACAGCTAAAATGCTTAGCTATTTCTAATGACAATATTACATAAATAAATGTGTAAATGATTAGACATTAAGTTCAAGATTCAGCTATGACCTCTCACACATATAGCCCATTCCTCCTACAATGCTCATTAGTGTAGGGTTTTTTCCTTCCTTCCCCCCCGCCCCACTTTTGACCTTGCTGTATTTAGGTGGTGTCAGGGTTTTGTTTGTCTAAGAAAGTCTCAAACAGAAATAGGACATTGAAACCTAAAAATAAAAATCATTACATTAAAAAAAAAAAAAGGTGTTTTTTTTGATAGAAGGAAAGTAGGGAAATTTTAAAGAAATAGTGAAGAGCCTGTTTCTTCTTTTCCAGCTGCCTTTAGTGATCAATCAAGAACATCCAGGCTCTCATTCTTAACTACCCCAGAGCATCTCCTCTCTATGGGTAACAATATCAATAACAATTTTCCCTCAAGCTACCAACACAATCTACTGGCACCAGAGTCCCAGGAGTGTTCAGTTTTGTCTAAGAGAACAGTTTGTTTTATCACAAACACATTTAATTAACTTTTATTTACTGTCTCAAAGGATCTTTGTTATAAAGGCCGGCACTGGCATGGAGGATGCTTCAAGTGTGCCAAATGCAATCACTCTTTGGTGGAAAAGCCTTTTGCTGCCAAGGATGAGCGCCTGCTGTGCACAGAGTGCTATTCTAATGAATGCTCCTCCAAGTGTTTCCACTGCAAGAAGACCATCATGCCTGGTAAGATCATAAGGGCTCTCCACTCCCTGACTGAAGCCGCAGTGGGTTTAATTAAACCTAAGCACATGAAGAGTGTATCAGCTAACAAAACCCACATTTAAAGAAAAATATCCTTTCTGCTGTGTCTTAAACTTAGTGTATTTTAGAAACAAAAAAGATTATTCACTCTACTGTGAACAGGTAAATTAGTATTGTATCCATTTCTATGAAACCTAACTTACAGAAACACTTTGAACCAGAATCTGAACCATAAAATAAAGATAAAATTTATACCAACAATTCTAAACCTGTATTAAACACCCTGTCCTATGCATAACCAAAGGCATCAGGGAGAAATTTTAATTATACAGGAATGGGAATAACCATCTTTTTGTAGCTTGATACCAACTAGTTTGAGGCTCAGTCACTGCTATTCTCTTAAAGGATCAGTAATTGCTATTTCCTTAAAGAAGACAAAGACCCATGTAAATCATTCCAATTTTGGCAAGTACGATTTTTCTGTATTTTAATCATCTTCATTCCAACAGACAGAAGATTAAGAACATAATTTTCTCTCTCATTTTCTTATTATGGATTCAAAAATATTCTGTTAAACCATAATTATACGACATTCATTTCCGGAGTTAGTGCACAACTGATATCCATGACCACCACTCATTAGTCAGTTTAGTGACTTGTTTGTTGCTGTGTTACTGGAAGCTATGCCACTACTATTTCAAATACCAGCAGGGTCATGGTGGACAGGTTTCAGCAGAGCTTTCAAACTAAGACAAGACATACATGGAGGACTACTTCTGAAAACAATTGGCCAGTATAAACCTCTAAGTTAGATCATAGTTGGATGTAGTACCTAGAAGATGAGCACCTCAGGTCGGAATCTACTGCCATCAAGTCAATTCTGACTCACAGTGAGAGTAGAACTGCTTTTCAGGGTAAACAAACCTGTCAATCTTTACAAAAGCAGAAAGTCACATCTTTCCCCCACAAAGCAGCTGGTGGGTTCGAATCGCCAACTTTGTGGTTAAAAGCCCAGTGCTTAACTTGCTGCACCAAAAGGATTTCTTTCTCAGGTTAGAAGACATTAAAAAATATGATTGTGGAATTGCTACCACCTCATAGTAAAGTTGGCCATAATGCCATGGATGGAGCAAAGCTTTCAGGACCTTTATTTGCTAATGTGTCATAACTCAAAATGAAAGGAATCAGCTGCAAATATCCATTAATAATCAGAATGTGAAATGTATAAAGTATGAATTTAGGAAAATTTAAAGTTGTAAAAATGAAATGTAATGCATAAAGAACGATATCCTAGGCATTAGTGAGCTGAAGTGGTCATTTTGAATTGGACAATCATGTGATTTAGTATGCCAAAAATGACAAATTGAAGAGACATGGCATCATGTTCATTGTCATGAAGAACATTTAAAAACCTGACCTGAAATACAATGCTGTCAGAGATAAAATAATATCCATACAGCTACAAGAAAGACCACTAAACATTCAGATTTAAACACCAACCACTAATGTCAAAGATGAAGAAACTGATGAATTTTACCAATTTCTGCAGTCTGAAATTGATCAGACATGCATTCAAGATGCATTGATAACTACTAGTGATTGGAATTGGAAACGTGGAAGAAAAGAAGAAAGATGAGCAGTTAGAAATTATGGTCTTGGTGATAGAAACAATGCTAGAGATCAAATGATAAGATTTGTTCTACCAACAACTTGTTTATTGCAAGTACCTTTTTTTCTTCCAGCAACATAATGGTAGCTGTACATACGGACTTCATCAGAAAGAATACATAGTAATTAAATTGACTACATCTGTGGAAAGAGATGCTTGAGAAGCTCAACATCATCAGCCAAACCTAGACAAGGGGCTAACTTTGAGACAGATCATCAATTGCTCATAAGCAAGTTCAAGTTGAAGCTGAAAAAAATTAGAACAAGTCTATGAAAGCCAATTATGATTTTGAGTAATATCCCACCTGAATTTAGACACCAAGAATACATTTGACACATGGGACGCTAATTTCATCAGACATGAAAAACTAAGAGGTCATTAAAAAGACAGTAAAGAAAGGAAAGACCAAAATGGATGTCAGAAGAGATTCTGAAACTTGCTTTTGAACAGTGATTTGCTATAACTAAAGGAGAAAATGATGAAGCAAAAGAGCTGAACTGAAAATTTCAAAGAGAAGCTTGAGAAGATAAACAAGAATGTACAAATAACAAGATTTAGAAAGCTAAAAGGGAAGACATGCTCAGCATTTCTCAAGCTGAAATGAAGACAAATTCAAGCTTTGAGTTAATATTGAAGGTTTCTATGGGCAAAATAAGGAGCTCTGGTAAAGTAGTGATTACGAGTTAGGTTGCTAATCTCAGTCAGCAGTTTGAAGCTACCAGCAGTTCCACGGGAGCAAGATGAGGATTTATAGCCAGCCTCGGAAACCCTATACAGGGTCACTATAAGTTGTAATCGACTCCACAGCACATAACCACCCACCACCATGGGCAAAATATTGAAGGACACAGAAAACATGTTTTAAAAGAAAGAAAGAATTTCACAGTCATTGCACCAAAAAGAGTTGGTTGACATTCAACCATTTTGTTGTTTGTTGTTGTTAAGTGCCATCAATTCAGTTCTGACTCACAGTGACCCTGAAAGAGTTCCCAAGGAATGAACAACTGGCCTTGTGATTAGCAGTTCAGTGCTTATCCTACAGTGCCACACCAGGATCCCTCAACCATAGTATTGTTGTTTAGTGCCATCAAGTTGGTTCAGACTCATAGAAACCCTATATAGGGTTTCTGAAGAGTGGCTGATGAGTTTGAAATTCTGACCCTGCAGTTCAAACCAACCTTGCAGTCCAGTGCTTACTCTATAACACAACACCAGGATCCCTTCAACCATTTTAGGAGGTGGCTTATGATCAAGAATTGATCCATATTTGTATACATTCCAAATAAGCTGATCCAATGAAATGTGGAAATTATAGACCAATATCAGAGGCAAGTAAAATTTTGTTGAAGATAATTAAAAAATAGTTGTAGCAGTAAAATAGGGAACTTTCAGAAATTTAAACTTTGTTTTGTTTAAACTGCAGTCTCTCTCTCTCTCTTTTTAATGTTTTATTGTGAATCATGTGATAGTTTACATGGGAGAACATTAGTTTTACATTCATTCTATCATCTATCCTTTCATTGCCATGGTTACAATCCCTCCATGCATCATCAACCAACCAAAAGGTATACACTACAAGCCTGAGCCCCAGTCGTCAGCACACAGCCCCTCTTCCTCTCTGTGTCTAAAGTCTCCATGTCATCATCTCTGCCTCCGTCTCTGGTGTCACTGCTTCTCTGGGTAGGATCCCGCTCTCCGCTCTTCTCCATTGATGGTTCCAGGGACCTCTGCTCCTAGACTGAAATGTTAATCACTCCCCTCCTTGTTATAAAATGTCTACCCTTATGTTTCCAACACTCACAATCAGTCCTGATAACAATTATTCGCTATTGTATCACAAGAGAGCTATCTGCATTTCATTTCATCAGCCCAGCCCAGACAGATTGGATACTACTCAGTGGAGAGTCTACCTTCCCCCATGCCCTCTGGATCTAGGTTCCCTCTTGAAAGCTTGTACGCCAGTCACTTCTTGCCTTTGTAGCCCCCTCCCCCCATTTTGGGTAGCCAATGTCCAAGTTGCCCATCCCTGACTACTCTGTGTTTGGAGGGGGTGGGAATGATCCTTGCTGTAAGTATTTGTTTCTCTTTTAAGTTACTGCATCCATAGGTGTACGTCAAATTCATCAAATTGTATCAGATTACTCGCTCTCTTTTTTTTTTTTTTTTCCTCTTCTACCTTCTTCTGGTTGAGCTCTGATCATCCAGTCATTGAAGTCAGGTCAAGTGGGTATTATCTGCACATATGGGTGTTCTTATGTATATGCCCTCTCTTCTTATCAACTGGATGTTTCACTCTCCACTCTATGAACTGTGGTCTCTTGATCTATGTTTTATAGGTTCTTCATGACCACAACTAAGTGCTTTGGAATTCCCATTCTTCCCAATGTTATCCATAGTTTGTTATGATCCACACAGTCACATGCTTTTGTATATTCCATAAAATGCAGTAAAGAGATTTCTGGTATTCTCTACTTTCATACCCATGACCCATATGATATCAGCAAACATATCCCTTATTCTGCATCATGTTTTGATTATGCCTTGAAATTTATGATAGTTCCCTATTTTACTGCTGCCACGATTTTTTAATTACCTCCAACAAAATTTTATTATTAAAATTGTTGGTATTGAAGGAACAAGTCCTAACTGCACTAAAGGCATTGGCAAAAAGCAAGACTCCAGGAATTGACAGAATATCAATAGGAATGTTTGAACAAATGGATGCTGTGCTGGAGTGCTCACTGATCTATGCCAAGAGATTTGGAAGACCTGGCCAAAAAATAAAAAACATTGAAATCCTCACAACTGGGCCAATTAGAGATATCATAGTAAAGAAAAGATTGAAATAGTCACGGATTTCCTTTTACTTGGATCCACAATCAATGCCCATGAAAGCAGCAGTCAAAAGATCTAGTGATGTATTACATTGAGCAAATCTGCTGCAAAAACATCTCTTTAAATGTTCAAAAGCAATGATGTTACTTTAAGACTAAGATGTGCCTGATGTAAGCCATTGGATTTTCAATCACCACATACACGTACAAAAGCTGGACATGAATAAGGGAAACAGATGAAGAATCAATGCCTTCAAATTATGGTTTTGGGGAAGACTATTGAGTGGACTGCTAACAGAATGAACAAATCGGTTTTGGAAGAAATATATCCAGAATGCTTCTTAGAGGTGAGGATAGGACTTCATGTCATATACTTTTGATGTCCCTGTAGAAGGACATTATACTTGGTTAAGTCGAGGGTCAGTAAATAATAGGAATACTCTCACGGAGCTGGGTTGGCACAGTGGCTCTAAGAACAGGTTCAAGCAGAGTGAGGACAGGCATAGGGTTGCTACGATTCAAAATTGACTCAAGGGCACCTAACAGCAACAACAACATCCCTGGAATGATTATTATGGGACAATTCATTTAAACCATGTGCAGCCAGAATCTCCACTAAAACACTTTCAAAACTCCAAATTGTAGCTTATGTGGACTTAAAAAAAGTTGTCAGAGAAATAGTGATTCACTAGTTTTAAAATTGGAAAAGGTGTGCTACAAGGTTGTATTCTTTCACCATACTTATTCAACCTGTATGCTGAGAAAATAATACGAGAAGCTGGATTCTATGCAGAAAAACGTGGCATCAGGATTGGAG
>NW_006408602.1:10089467-10096040 GCF_000296735.1 Chrysochloris asiatica | reverse complement strand
TGGCACCTGACAACAACAACATCATCATCATTGTTGGTAAACTCTACTAACCTTTTTTATTTTATTTCAGGTGAATGTTTTCCAACTGACAAAACACTATTTTCCCATAAGAACAATTATCTCAACATTTTAACCTTAAAATATTTATATATATTTAAAGTAATTTTATTTAACTTTGCTTAAAGAAAATAAAATTATGCTTTAACAGATTCTTACTTTTGTAATACAGGTTCTCGCAAAATGGAATTTAAGGGAAACTGTTGGCATGAAACCTGCTTTGTGTGTGAACATTGTCGCCAACCAATAGGAACTAAACCTTTAATTTCAAAAGAGAGTGGAAATTATTGTGTACCATGTTTTGAGAAGGAGTTCGCTCACTACTGCAACTTCTGTAGGAAGGTAACTATCTAAAGATGATAAAGCAAATGGAAACTTCCAGATAAAGATAATTTTTTTAGCTGCACCAGTATACTTTGAGTGGGCTGTTACTATCATCTTATCTTTATCTTTACACATTCATGTTAGTTTTGTACCCCCACGTGTCCAAAACCATGACCCATCACAGCTAGGATGAACATCTATTTTAATCAGCCATAAATCATAAAGTTCTACCTAAAACATGAAGTTCATATTCCAAATTTCATAATTCTGTAGTTAAATAAATAGAAGTTCCAGTGGTATTGTAGGATAAGCAATGGGAATTTGTCAGTTCAAACCCACCAGCCTTGAAAACTCTCTCTATACAATGTGTCAGAATAGATTCGATGGCAGTGGATTTTGACTTGTAAAATAAAAGTTCATGTGGTCTGGGGAAAGGCACAAGTCTCTTTGAATACAAGATATTTCTAAGAAAGTGTTTTTTACTCATTCAGTTTTTAAAAAACAAATTGGAGTCTCCAATAAAATTAAAACAAAGAGTTTTATTGAAGGAATAATCTGGATCATCTGAATATAGTGATGATTCACCAAAATGCTCCAACTTTCTGAGAGAGGTAACGCTACAGAAAAGTGGGCAAGGGAGTAGGTGACTACAGTCATGGAGACTAGAGTTTGTGAATGATTGATTACAAGACAATAGCAGGTTGGATTTAGTGCAAACATTCTTCTGAGAACTCTTGACAAACATTTCTTCACAAATATTTTGAAGTAGGGCAGTTGTTACTAACACTACATGATTATCTTACATGTAGCTGTTATTGTTGATAAGTGCTGTCCAGTCAGTGCTGACTCATAGCGACCCTGTATAGGGTTTCTGTGGAGAAGCTAGTACGTTTGAACCATCAAACCTTGTGGCTCAAATCGACCGTGTGTGATCTAGTGCTTATCCTACAGTGACTCACCAAGAGTCCAGTTTATTATATCCAGTGGTTTGTTGTTGTGAAGTGCCATCGAGTCGGTTCCGACCCATAACGACCCTGTACAGGGTTTCCAAGGGTGTAAATCTTTACGGGAGTAGAAAGCCTCATCTTTCTCCCGCGGAGTGGCTGGTAGTTTCGAACTGCTGACCTTGCGGTTCGCAGCCCGATTCATAACCACTACGCTATCAGATATCCAGTGGTGGTGGTGGTGGTTATATGCTGTGAAGTCAGTTCCAACTCATAGTGACCCTCTACAGGGTTTCCGAGGCTGTAAATCTTTATGGGAGCAGAAAGCCTTATCTGTCTCCCGCTGGACAGCTGGTAGTTTCGAACTGCTGACCTTGCGGTTCGCAGCCCGATTCATAACCACTACGCTACCAGAGTTCCTTATCCGGAGTCCTCCATTATTGTACCAGAAACAGCAGTCAGGGGGGACTTGTGATCCTATGCCCTATGAAGTTCTCGAGAATTACTTGAATCGGTGACATACATTTATAAAGAGATGTTGGAAATAACTTGAGAACATTTATCTCGTGTCCTAGTGTGGCACTGTGAGGTTGGTTTGAACTGGCAGATAGACAGTTCAAACCCACCAGCTGCTTCTTAGAAACCCTATACAGGGTCGCCATGAGTCAGAACCGACTTGATGGCACTTAGTAACAACAACATAGTACTGTTTTGATGGACAACTAAGTTGTAAATTTTGAGCTTACATTTCTTAAATACTTATGCTAAAACATTAATAATACTTGGAGTTATCTTCAAACCATTTATCAGTTATAATATAAAAGATTTTTTTTTTGATGCTATAAAAATTACAGAAGGGAACTTCTCTGGTACATCAATGTTAAGGGATGTCTGGGACAAAGTTCTGGCATTTCCCAGATTACAGGAATCTGTGTCTATATATAGGACATGATTTGAAGTCATCAAAAATTTATAAAATGTTTATATTGGATAGTAGATGGATCATGACATCCTAGACAATTTTCAATTTCATTTTAAACTCACAATTCCTTTAAGGAAACCTAGATATGTTTCTGATCAAGATAATCCAAACTGAATAAAAACATTTTCTCCCCAACCCCAAACCAAAGTTCAAATACAAAAAAAAACCAAATAAGCAAAAACTACTTGACAACCAAATCTTTAGAACTTTTTCTCGTAGATTTTATTTTGTGACACTAAAATTTATCTCTCAGAAAGTAAACCCAGTCCAAACTCTCTGCCATTAAGTCGATTTGGACTCATAGCTACCCTGTAAATTACCAAGACTGTAAATCTTTACAGGCACAGACAGCTTCCTCTTTCTACTACCAACTGGTGGATTTGAACTTAGCAGTTCAGTGCTTATCCTACAGTGCTGCCAGGGCTCCCTACCAAAAAGAATGTGACCTCAAATTATAAGTACATTGAATTTAAACTCCCCAGGGTCCAAGCAGAGTTAAATGTATGCTGCAATATGATCTGTCATCTACTAGAAGCAAATCATTATTGTGTCCACTTGTCAGAAAAGAAATTTATTCTAAACCCTGGGATCAATCAGTGGCAAAAATCAAATTTAGGCATTAAACTTCATCTTAGCAACCTACCTCTTTAAAGGAATATAATAATATGTAAACTATTTTTTAATGTTTCAGAGTTTCTTTTCCTTATTTAAGCAGTCTTTGATGTAAATATCAAATTTTATTTTGCTGTGAATACATTTCATAAGTTTCACATATTTTAAGCATTTCCTAAACATTTGACTAAACCAGTTAAAGGAATCTTGAATTCTGCTGTGACTGTCAGAAAGTATTTGAAGGCAATAGGGGATATTTTAAATTGCCTTACTGGCATATACTATTATGCTTTTCATTTGCATATTCTAAGCAATATAGCTTTTTTATTTGGGGGTAAAATATAAGTTTCCTATCAAATATCTTTAATTTTTAAAGATATTTCTTCTAAGATTAAAAATTCCTTTAGGATATATTTTTTTTCATAGCCCAGTTCATGGAACAAATGAACCTTTTTGAGCTTGTCAATAATAAAATGGCTTAGGGTGAGTTCTGTAATTCCTATAGCTAATGGGTTTAAATACAAAGATCATAGAAACTATCTCAGACTTCACATTGCTTCTGGCATTATAATGCATTTAGATGAAAACATTCTAGGTTCCACAGCAATTTTCCAGTGCTTAATAGCTATAGATTTGAAAGATGATATAATTTAAAAAACGGCTACACAAGATGAATTGTCCAATATGTATACATCTGATTTTAAATAAAGATGACTCTGTTTTTTAATAGTATAATCTACAGATTAAACTGATTTAGAAAAAACATTATTTTCTGAACGAACAATAGTATCTCTGAGAAAACCTTACGACATTACACCTTAGGCTCAGTACACAACCATTGCCCATTACTTAGAATCCTAAGGTCAACAAACCATGCAGTTGCCCACAGCACTTACGTTAGATACAAATTGCTTTCCAATTTTTATTTTTCCCTCATTGTGTATTCACTCATCTGTCAAGGACATGTGAACTGCTTTATCGGTATAAGGTAATCTTGACTCACTATTTTTTTTTTTTTTAAGTTTTTATTGGAATTGAGTGATAGTTTACATGGGAGAACATCAGTTTTATACTCATCATTTTATAGCAATGATTACAATCTCTTCCATGCATCATCATTCAACAGTATTTGCTTCTATTCCATCTGTTTTTTGTTTTATTTTGTTTTCGGGGAATGTACACAAAAACGCTTAGGAATATGTAATAATTTTAACAATCAAAAGGCACATTCTGCAAGCCTGTCACATGGCTGCCAGCACTCAGTCTTTCTCTTTCCATGAGTCTAGAGTCAAAACTATTCAGTGGGGACTCTATGTTGCTCCACACACTCTTAAACAAAACTCCCTCTTGAAAACTTGTAAGCCAGTCACTTTGTGCCTTTATTGTCCCCTGATTTTAGGTAGCCAATGTCTAAGTTGCCCTTCCCCATCAACCCTGTATATAGATAGATTGGATAGGATTGATGCTTGATGTGAAGACTCCTTCCCTCTCATTTGGTATTTTGAGCTACTACATCCATAAGTATAGGTCAAGCTCATCAAATTGTAGCACTTTACACTTGTTTCTTTTATCAAAAATTGTTTTTTCTTCTTCTTCTAGTTGAGTTCTGATTATCAAGCCATCAAGGATAGGTAAAATGGATACTATCTGCAAGTTTGGGCATTCTTGTGCAACTCCCCTCACTTCATATCAGCTGGATGCTTCACTCTCAGCTCTAGCCCTTGGTGGCTTATGTCCTTGTCCATGGGCTCAAGTGTCCCCAGGTCTCACCACACTTCGAACCAACAAGCCCTTCCTCTTCTCTCATCTCCAGGTCAACAGGAATCTGTGGAAGTTTGTCAAACTCAGCCCATTTCTTCACTGCTGTCTTTCCCCCCTCTTCCACTCACTAGAAGAATAATGTGGTTGCCAGCAAGCTTACATGCCTGCTCATGTGCTCCCTTTGAGTTTCAGTCCTAGAAAGGGGTTTTTCCTGAAGGGACTTGATTGCTTGCCTTGATGGCTTCCCAGCAAACAGCTTGCTTGTTCTTGTAGTAGCCAATCAGACTGCCATTTTTGTCTTGTTTTTTTTACTGCTCATCTTTCTTTCAAGAAATGTCTTCTGTTGTTCTACCTGTTCCAAGATGGTCTGCTTGTCTTTTCCAGTGGTAATGTCCCACATCAGAAGGTTCTGGATAGGGCTCAGGATTCCACCAAAGGTTCTATGTACACTACACAGGCTCCACAAGATGCCTTATTTCGCTGGACAAATTCTAGAACCCCTTTTAGGTATTCTAATCAGTTATAAGCTGAAGACAGGCTTACAAGTTTTCTGTAAATCATGTTTCCTGATCTGCCTTTCTATCCCACTCAGGTGACTATTTTACAATAGTAGACAAGGGAATATCTATGATATTTTATATTTTCTTCTGGTTTATTAGTTGTCTTTTGACTTTGTTTATGGTGTTTTTTTTTGGAGTCCTTAGCAAATGGTTAAGCTCTGGGCTAGTAACCAGAAGGTTGGCAGTTGAAACCTACCCAGCGTCACCTCAGAAGACAGGTCTGGTGATCTGCTTCTGAAAGGTCACAGTACTGAAAACCCTGTGGAGCAGTTCTACTGCACACACTTAGGTTACAATGGGTCAGAATTTACTTGATGGCAACTAACATCAGCATAGTGTTTTTAACTTCAGTGGCAACAACAGTGGGCTCAAGCATAGCAATGGTTTTGAGATTGGTTCAGGACTGGGCCGTGTTTTGATCTGTTGTGCATAAGGTCACCATGAATTGGTACTGACTCAATGGTACCTAACAGCAACAGCAAGCTTTCTACTGAATTCCTTATTTCAACAATTATTTCCAAGGTCTCTTACTTGCTTTTGGTTGTTTCTTTTAAAAAAAAAAAAAAAAATGCATCCCCTTTTTTTTCCAGTGCCAGTACAATATTTTATTTTACCTATTTAAGGACATTAATGTTAGTTTTTAAAGTTGAACTCTATATTTTTTTAAAAGTTGACTTATGTATTTAGTTTTTGGGTTTTTTTTTTCTCCTTGTTTTTGTCTTTGCTTTCATCCCTACATGTCTGGTGATCCTTGATTGTCCAGATATTTTTAAGAGTGACCACTCAAATGCTGCTTGGATGCTCTGAGCACATCATGGGACTTGTCCACTTGGAATTCACTGTGGGCTATGATGAGCCATTTTGTGAACTCCAAAAGCAGCAGTATCTTTAAGTATTCCCTTGTTGGCCAATCAAATTATACAGAGAAGAATGTTTCAGTCTCCTGCTTGGATGGGTACGATAGAGTTTTGAGTAATGAGTGAGAAAAGCGTGTTGAAATGCCACATATTTAACTCCATCTTCAAACTATTCCTGGGATCCCCCTGTCTGGAGACCTTCTGTTTTGTCCTTCATAAAGGAAAGACTTCCAAACTTGGGTGGAGGAAGGACAATTAATTACCTGTTCAGTGGAGGTGGGGTGGAACCTGATATCTACTTTGTAAACTTTAGGGTACACTGTAAAGTAATTGTTAAGGTCTGTTTAGTTGGGGCATCCTCAAATGTTAGGACCTATTGTTCTTTTCTCTTTGAATGGTCTGTTCTCCTTAGGGATTGACTTACTATTATTGTATTAATGATCAAACACATTTGTTGTTGTTGTTAAGTGCCGTAG
>NW_006408602.1:10077785-10084287 GCF_000296735.1 Chrysochloris asiatica | reverse complement strand
CCTGACCCAAGCCATGGTATTTTCAATAACCTCCTATGGATGCAAAAACTGGACAGTGAATAAGGAAGATCGTAGAAGAATTGATGCCTTTGAATTGTGGTGTTGGAGGTGAATACTGAAAGTGCCATGGACTGCCAAAAGAACCAATAGATCTGCTTTGGGAGAAGTGCAACCAGAGTGCTCCTTGGAGGCCAAGATGGCTAAACTTCATCTCTCATACTTTGGACATGTTGTCAGGATGGAACAGTTGCTGGAGAAGGATGTCATGCTGGGTAAGATGGAGGGTCAGAGAAAAAGAGGAAGACCCCCAATGAGATGAATCTGCCAGGTGACATCATGGATGATGTCAAGTGTGGCAGCGGTAGTGAGGTTGGCCCAGGATCGGTAATTGTTTCGTTCTGCTGTGCATGGGGTCGCTATGATTCAGTTCTGACCCAATGCCACCTGACAACAACAACAAATGCATCAGAACCAACGTAACAACAACACTTAACAACAACAATAACAACATGCTCTGTTAGTTTCTCATTCTGTGGTGGCTCTCATGTTATATATGCTAGAAGCTAGGTGTCTGATATTTCAAATGTCAGCAGAACCATCCATAGTGGATATGTTTCTGTAGAATTTCCAGAATAAAACAGACTATTAAGAAAGATACGATGATCTACTCTTCAAAATTAGCCAATGAATATTAAAAAGATGACTCCTTAGAGTGGAAGGCCCTCAAAATACACAGTGGCCCCAATAGACTGAAAGTACCGATTAGTGATCATGAACAAGCACAAGACTGGGTAATGTTACATTATGCTGCACATGAGGTTGTCAGGAGTTAGAGCCAACTTGCCAGCAACTAACAGCATGTGGTGTCAAGAGTATTTAATTCCTAAACTTAATGGTACTGATTCTAAGGAAAATACTAGCTCAAGAAAGGCAGAGAACAGGGTCAGCTGAGAGGTCAGAGAAGGTTTTCATAAAAAGGCCAGATCTGAGCCAGAACTTTAAGCTTTTGGTGGGAGGGAAGGGTAATAAAAATCTGAATCCTGCTTAATTCCAAGCAAGGGCCAAGTGGGCTTAAAATATAAAAGGCTTTAATTAAATGCAAGTACTGCATAAAATGTCTGAAGTTGTAATTAATTATTAGAGTAGCATAGGTCAGGAATTAATTAAACTTCATTTTAAGATGCTTTTAAGAAGTGTATTCTTCTCTTCTCTTTCAACTCACTTCCACTGAGTTTTAATTATAAATAGTTGAAAGAAAACAAGATAGCTTTCTACAGAAGAAACAAAATACACGTGAAAAGATTAAAAAACAACAAATGGTAAATCAATGCATGTTAAATAGATTTTCAAGATTTTTTTAAAATAAGAAAACGTATTTTCTTTAGAGACACTCCGAAAATGCTAATCCTATATTAAATAAACTAAAACTAATATAACATCTTGGAAACACACCAGCTTTTCTTTTAGGAAATTTATAGTCACTTAGTAATATGATAAGGAGTGAAGGTGGTGCTGTAGGATAAGCACCAGACAGCTAATCACAAGATCTTCAGTTCAAACCCACCAGCCGCTGTTGGAAGAAGCTTTGTGCTCTCATAAAGATTTACAGTCTCAGGAACCTTATACTGGGTTGCCATGAGTCAGAACTGACTCGATGGCACTTTGCAGCTACAACAATAATGTTACAGAATTCTATTTCAAGTCTCATTCCTACTATTTTAGATTATATTTCATTATTTTAGTTCAATTTATGTGACATAGAATTAAAGACTACTTTATCCCTTTCTTCCTTCTCTTCCATTTTCAAATATATCATTAAATGAAAGTCAAGTCTTTATGTATCTTCCAAAGACAGAAGAGTTCCAGTTCAATTTAGCAGGCATTGACTCACTTGCAAAGGGAGGGAGAGTTACTTGAGCAAGTAGACTGAGGTCCTGGTTGTCTGCATAGGAGCACCATTTTTTCTTAGTCACTAATTGGCCCACAGGTTATATCTGGCCAGCAGATATAACACTTGGCCTGTTTGAAAACAGCTTATCTAAATCCACCTCAGCAGCCCAAAGTAGAAAACGAGCCTGTCATGTGTGAGCCGGGGCTCCACATTCCCTGCAGTGTCGCTATGATAAGGAGCTGAGAAGCCACCCCATTGGGGCATGCCTCCTCCATTTCTCACAACTTGCCCACATCCTACAGCTATGCCACTTCCTTGGTCCTTGTAAGGATGTGAGTTAGCAAAGCCCGGCAGTTCCTGACTCCAGAATATGTACTATTATCCACTGTGTTTTTGCCTTCTACACACCTGGAAAGTCTTGCAGCTAAGAGAGAACGTCCCTATCTCTACTAAGTTTAGTTACAAGTGGCACGTATAGAAATGCAATAGTGCTTGGGCTCCAAAATCCCCTCAGTAGAATCTGCAATCCCACCCTTCCAATTCGGTCAGTGTACGCTACAATATACGTCTTTAGTTGGGTTAGGAGAAAAGGAGGTTTCTATAAGGAAATGAGAAGATTAAATAACTCAAAAAAACTCTCTGAAGGCCCAAATGGCTAATGCTGATCTGTAAAAAGTCTCTAAGTGCCCTGAACTTGATTAGGTTTGAATTTGATCCATCCCAGATTCACATTTCTAAGTAAGTTTTCTAGTGAATTATTTCAGATCAATCACCAAGCCTAGCTGTTTTTAGGTTCAGGTAGAAAAATTACATTGACCTGCACTAAAACCTAAGGATGACCAGGAATAAAAGATTTTCCCCAAAATAGTTGAAATGGAGTATTATATACTTAATATAGAATAATCAGTATAAAAAGAATTTATCAGAAATTTTCTTAATATTTTTATAATTTTGTAATTGAGAGACACCAGACTGAAACGCCTCAAAAACTTCCAACTCACTTTGCTATTTCTTAATCTGATCTGATGGAGAGAGCACAAGCATGGTGTTTCAGCAATGCATCTTTAAAATTGAGCTAATATGCCAAAAGGAATTCTGACACGTTTGGAATATTTGTCTTCTGAAAGATGAGCAGTCATGTAAACAACATGTTATCTTAAAAAGCAATCTGTATGTTGTTGTTAGTCGCCATGGAGTTGTCTTCATAACATAGTGACCCCATGTATAACAGAACAAAACAATGCCAGCACTGAAAATTCTTGGTATGTTTGAGTCCATATTAAGTTATACATTAGGATGTTTTAACATTATTTTATCAGAACTTTATCTATAACCCTCTACTTCTCACAACTGTGTGACATGGAAATGTCCTTGGTTTTCCTTATGTGTAAAATGAAGAGTTGATCAGGATCACTCACACCTTAGCTTTCTTCTTTCTCTAACTGATAAAAGATGGGAAAGGAGTTTTAAATGTTGTGACTTCTTTACAAAGAGACGCTAATGTTTCTGATCATGTTCTTTAATGAAAGATAAATCTAAACTTAACTTGATGAGGTGAAGAGTATAGCCTGGCCTTAGTGTCCAGCTCCAGTGCTTATCAGTTGGGTAAGCTTAGGCAAGTTGTTGAAGATATCAGTCTCTCATTTTTTGTCTACAAAATGGAATAATGATAGTATCTAACCCACGAGGGTGAGGTGAGAGTTAAATGAGGCAATTTATATAAAGTGCTTAGAATAGTTCCTGGCACATTGTCAAGTGTCCAACAAATGTCAGCCCTTATTCTACTGATTTATTAAAAGTGAGGAGAGCCAGATTAAACAGGTGCCAGAGATTTGTTTTCTGGATGACTTTCTTTTTGCAAATAACCCTCATGACCTCAGGGAGTAAACATATCCAAAATTGGAGCACTTCACAACCATCTCACATGTTGGAGCAGGCCTTTCTTAAATCACTGCTGCCAGAGACTTTATATATTTTTCTTTTCTGAACAATTTTAGGGGAATTGATTTCACATTTGCACCAATACAAATCAAGAACAACTCATTAACATTGAAATTCTAGACATGTGTAATAGTTATTTTTATGAGCTGAGATTATTTATGTACATAGAAAACACTGTTCCTGCAGGCAGACTATTAATGTTTTGAATAACATCAAGGGAATTAATTGATACAGTATTGATTTACTCTTATTGAAAGCTAATGATGACCATAGATAAGCCATCTATAAAGCTTATTTTTTAAAAGTAGAAGAATGTGATATAAAGTTCTCTATGAACTACTAAATAATCTGTTTTTAAAAAGTCAAGTAAGATTTCTAGGATGGGAACAAAAGAATTCTGAAAGAGCATGCTTAGTCACCATTTTTGTTTCAACATCCCAAATGGAGTATTTGGCAATTATACATAAATATACACAGGAACAGTTTGGGTGATAAACAAATTACAATAAGATCTTAGTACTAAAATCACTTAAAGAAAACTATGTAAATATTTTAAAACCCATACCTAGGACATCTTTGAAACCATAGGATTGTACTAGGAAGAAAAGATCACAGTCTCAGTGAAGACTCAAATTCTATTGTATTTGTTGGAAACCCTCTGACTCAAGTGAGGCCCAAATTGAAGTGGGAGGAGGAATGACAAGGAACATCTTAAATACTAATTATTGGATTGGATCGCATTTACCCACTGGCTAGAATAGATCAGATTTAAGGGCTCTTGTCACAACCCTAGATTGAAGTTGGGTGTAGTAATAAACCCATCTTCTTAGGATAGCTGCATGATAATCTAAATGAAGTACTCATTTGGTAGCATTCAGAAATTGTGTCCTGAATATTCTGAGTAAAATTAAACATGGGGAAAAAATACAAAGAGAACTAAAATAATTAAGAACATCAGATACCAAGCTAAGAAGTGAACATTTACTTCATTTTATAATCATATAACAACTAAAAAAACTAAAGCTTACACAGAGAGAAAGGGGAGATTAAATTATCTCTGACTTCAAAAACTATATCCTCTCCTCTCTGCACTGTATTTTCTTATATATTTTAGGCAATCTTTTCTGTTTTTCATACCCAAATTGTAACTACATTTGTAGATGATGAAATAATTTCACTGGCAATGTGATTAGGTCTCATGGGAGGAACTTGCCTCTAACTGACAAACCCAGAATAGAAACAGGGGCAGAGGGGGAACAGTTTTATTCAATGTTGTTCTTTTTGTTTTGGCTTACTTGCCCTCTACATTGTCTTTTTCACTGGTATGTTCCCAACCCCAAGAAGATCACCTGTTAGAATGCTCAATCATTTGAGAGAATTGGTTAAGGGTTACTCTTTTTCTCTGATCTCTTTATAGGCCTCAGAGGTGCCAAGTTTATCTGCTTTCAAGAACGCCAGTGGCACAGTGAATGCTTTAACTGTGGGAGATGCTCTGTCTCCCTGGTGGGTGAAGGCTTCCTGACCCAGAACAAGGACATCTTCTGTCGTAAATGTGGCCCTGGGATGGACACCGACCTCTAGACAAAGACATATGTTTCCACCTGGACTCCACATAGCCTTTGTTCTCACTAAATCCAGAACTTGGTTGAAGTGTAGTAGGTTTTGTTTTTTGCTTAAGTTTTAGAAAATATTAATATAGAGTTCAGAGCTGAAGAGTTTTTGCACACATTCTGATTGACCTGTAGCATAAGAATGAAAAGCACACACACACACACACACACACAATTCTAATAGACTTGACTGTAGAGTAAATCATAAAAGCACATAGCCCTGTAAAATACTACACTCAGTTGGAGACTTTGGGCACTGACTCTTCATTGGAATCAATTATGTGGGTTATACCTAAGACTCATAGTTGTTATTTCTGAAAAATTATGGTTTTCCAAAGTTTCAAAGACAAAAAAAAAGCTAGCAAATTGAATGACATTTATGAAATTAATATTTGCATTCCTAGGTAACTGGTTGTACCTAATGTGATAGATTGTAAGTAATAGAACAATTGATGTGACTTATAACACCTTTACCAAGGAACCCTGGTGGCATAGTGGCGAAAGTGCTAGGTTGTGAACTGGAAGGTCATCCGTTAGAGCTCAGCAGCTGCTCTATGGGAGAAAGAAGTAACAGTCAACTTCCATACAGATTTACATCCTTGGAAACTCTATGGGACCATTCAACTCTGCCCTGTCAGGTCGCTACGAGTTGGAATTGATTCAACTCCATGGCAGTAGGTTTGTCCTCTTGATCATTCTTTTATTGTTCACACATGTGATTCTGGAGTTGAAAAGCAAAGCTGCAATTTTCCCTCACACACAACTTGCACAGCTTGTTGATTTCCATCCCATATTTGAGCAAAAGACCTTGAGAACTGACGTCACTATGACTCTCATATTCTGCATAGTTATAAAAGGGGTCATTTCTACCAATGGATAGTTAAAACATAGGATTATTAATTTTATATTAAATGTATTTTTACATTTATTATAATTTTTAGTATTAAAACACATTGGATATAAAATGAACGTCTCTTCTTTCAAATAGACAGGATAATCATTGTCCCCAAAGGCAAACCTTTAAAGTAAATAGATCATTAAATCATCTCTGTGGAAATGA
>NW_006408602.1:10077061-10077685 GCF_000296735.1 Chrysochloris asiatica | reverse complement strand
TAAATCAAAATCAACTCAATGGTAGTGGATTAAGGCCAATACGGCCCTGCCTCTTTTGTATTGATTCCACTGTAAGTGGAGAATTTGAAAATGTTTCATTTCTCACCAGTTCTATTTTATCCCTTTTGCCTCTTCGCTTCTCACATTGATGTTTTTACAATCTCAGAAGTTTTAAAGGAAGAGAATACCCTCCCAAAGGGACAAAGTAGCCCAGAACCCAGCTTGTGAGCATTGAAGAGGATCATGATAATGCCTGAACTGTAGTGGCTTCCACAGTCAATGCCTTTTCTCTGACCCTCTGGCAGGTGATAACTTCAGGTGGAATAACATTTCATGGGCAGCCATGGCACAAGGAGTGCTTTCTGTGTAGTGGCTGTAGAAAAGAGCTCTGCGAAGAAGAGTTTATGTCCAAAGATGATTATCCATTCTGCTTGGACTGCTACAACCATCTTTATGCAAAACAGTGTGCAGCCTGCGGCAAACCTATTACTGGTGAGGTTTATTGTTTGTTTGTTTTCATTTTAATATGGCCCTGGTGCTGTAGAATAAGCACTCAATCTCAAGGTCGATTTGAACCACAAGATCGGTGGTTCAAACTCACCAGCTGTTCCTCGGAAACCCTAT
>NW_006408602.1:10069173-10076961 GCF_000296735.1 Chrysochloris asiatica | reverse complement strand
TTATTAATTTTATATTAAATTTATTTTCAAAGGCCACAGTGATTTTTCTAAATGCTTACAGTTTCCATGAGGTGAACGTCTCTTCTTTCAAATAGACAGGATAATCATTGTCCCCAAAGGCAAACCTTTAAAGTAAATAGATCATTAAATCATCTCTGTGGAAATGAATTTTAGGGAAGTGATTGAGTGGTGAAGCATGATTTTCATCCAGATATCTCAAGGCATAATAGAATGTGTAATTAGCTCTGAGTCTCATGCCTTTTGCCTTCTAAAATTACATAGATGATTAATGGGCAGACATAAAAGTGGGCTTTAAAGTTATCTAGTAATAATAGGAACTAAAAAAGAATAATTCACTACTGAGAAATTAGGACCTGCAACACAGAGCAATAGAGTAATGTGGGTTATAGACATGCTTTCTCCACATCTGAGCCACCTACCTCTTCTTCTTGAGCAAATTGTGCACCAGAATTTCAGGGGACTGAATAACCAAAAGGAGCACTCCTAACCCTAAGCAACCATCCAACAAATAAAGTCAGTGCTTATTGATCTTCAACCTTAGTGAATTATGTTACTATGTATCTTTATGAAGGAATACACCTTTAGATGCCATCTAAGGATGACCATATCTAGTTTCCTCTGAGTAATGTTTCCCATATCATGTGGAACAAACAGAAATCAACCTCTGCTTTCCATAGTCAGTCATAATCCTGACTCTTTTATTATCTCAGGTGGGCTAAGAAAGTGGCCAGGAGGCAATACCATAGAGACATGATATTTCTATAAAAGTCTACTGTCAGATTACTTCTTAGTATAAAAGGTTCTGATTGGAACCTAATGATATGTTTATGGCCGATTGTAATGATTTAAACAGCATCACAGGAGATTCCATTAAATTGTTATGGAAACACAATTTTCAAAATAATTTAGAATGCAAAAACATTTAGAGATGCTAAAAATTTAAGGATAGTAATGTAAGGTGAGGCTATAAACACTATTGGAAAAAATATATTTGTCCTTTTTTGGATTGGCAATGCCTAGATATGGTCTCTTATTTGTACTTTGAAATGTGAGCAAAATTAACAATACTAAGATCTTGAAAATAATAATGTGCTACATCTTTTGAAATCTGGATAGATACACAACATGCAACGTTTCCCAAGATAACCAATTAGAAATAGCTTACACCCCATGTGACAATTTGTTAGTTAACCAATTAGTAATGTCGGAGACATTTTGATGGTAGGGGTGGGGTGGTGAGTATGCCATCTGCAGGCTTTCACTCAAGCTTTAAAATTAAAATTCACAGAATAATTCCTAGATAGAGATCTTGTTATCCTTTGATAACTCTACCTTTCTATATATGTTTCACATGTAAATAGCACCAAATTTAGATGGTGGCTTGGTAATCAAACATGAATTAAACATGTACTGAGTTCTGGTGACACAATGGTTAACTGTTAGTAGTTCCCATAAACCCCCTGGTGTTTTCGTGGGAGAAAAGACCTAGAGATTTGCGCCCACAAAGATTACAGATGGGCCAGTCTTACTCTGCTCAAGGGTTGCTATGAGTCTGACTCTATGGCACACAGCAACATGCCTGAAATAAGAGTTCACACAATGCAGTTCTGGGATATTGGGAGGATAGATTAAGGCATGGGAATGAGACAGGGCCAGGTGAAAAGATTCTTCCCTAAAGGTTCAAAAAATGCCACCATAGACATATCAAACATGCAAAACCACTTGGATGTGTGTAGAATGACATGCACACAGACAAAAGTAGAAGTCATAGACTGCACTTGATCTCAGCTCAGTAAAGAGAAAAACTGTTGAATTGACCTATCCGCAAGGGCTGTCTCAGGAAACAGTGATTGAAGGAGAGGCATCTGCATAGGCAGGAAAGCAGTGAAAGCAAATCCTGTGTGTTAATAACAACCAGATGGCTTAGAAGAATCAGAGCAACTGTGCCAAAGAGCAAGAAGAAATGTGAGTGCTAAAAGAGAAAAGGTCAATTGGAAGGGAGAATGTTAACATTTAGTATAAAAGGTTTATATTTGCCGTTATTGATAATCAAAAGATACCAACTGGTTTTTAAATAGAGAAAAAGATTGAGACCTTTGTGTTTTAAGTATTTGTGGGAAAGTATGCTTATGATTCTATATAGAATGGAAGGGAAGAAGGCAAAATTGCAAAGGTTGCATTTCTTGTTGGAATATTAAGTGTAGTTAGTGAAGAGCAAGGAGAGAAAGAAAAGGTAATGTAGGCCAAGAGTAAGATTTGTTGATCCAGGTGTAGGCGAGCATACAAATAAAAATATTCAGTGTTGATGATTAAAGATAACAAAAAAAACTTCAGCTTTTGCTTAACAAAAATCATAAAATTGTTATATCTAGGCAACCTAGCCCACTACATAAGTAAAGTGTGATTATCATATGATCATGGGCTCAAACCTCATAAGTTACTATACTTTTGAGAAATGAAACAATCATTGCACATTAGATTTAGAGATTGGCAACCCTTGTGAAAATGCATAACATTGATCATGAACAGCACTGATTAGAAATCACTACAAAATTTAGCACCACTAATGAAAAAGTGGGAGTGCAGTGGCTCTGGACAATAAGCACAAGACTGCTAACTACAAGGTCAGTGGTTTGAGCCCACCAGCCCTCCAAGGGAGAAAGATGAGATTTCCTGCTCCTGCAAAATATTTGCAATCTCAAAAAACCTATACAGGGTCGCTATGAGTCAGAGCTAACTCGATGGCACTAAACAACAACAATGAAAGTATATGTCTGTTGCTATTAGTACCATTTTTGAATTTAAGAAAATAGTGTTTTCTATTTGGTAGGCATTGATAATCATTAATAAGAAATTAATTGTAATATTAATAAGAAAGTGATTATTGTAATGAAGGCTTTGTGGTATGGTTTGTTGTATGCCACTGAGTCAAGGTATGCTTTAGATGTATTTAATTTGAGCACATGCATTGCTTTCTAATATATTTACAGATAGATGCTTATTATTATCTTTATCCTAAATATATTTGCCTTTAACAGAATATATGAAGTTATTTTAGAAAGTTCATGGAAAAAGGAAACAAAAAGATAATGTAATTTTTCCCATGAATTTTTAAAGCCTCTTCATATTTATCAAATTGATTTTAGAGATTCTTTTATGAACTTGTAAACAAAACAATTGTGACTTAATTCTTGTGACTTTTAGGTGTGTGTGCCCCATTCCCTTTTGGAACATCCAGATAAGCCCAAATGATTCAGTATCATTTCAGGGCATCCACAGAAAAATAATTTACTACACTAGTATTTGATAAAAAAAATAATGTTACTCATGTTGAGCTAGGAGAACCACATCTGTACTTTTTATTATAGTGAATTTTTACAAAATATTTTAATAAGAATTATTTCATTTGCAATTATTATTTCTGTGTTTCTCAAAATATTCTATCAGAAGTAGCCCACTTTAATTGGATTTTCCTGCTTTGATTGAGATAGTCTTCCTGATTTACTATTTAATGTTGGAGACATTAAAGCTCCTACTGGTTTTACACTATTTTGTCTAATGTAAAATGTGTGTTAGGAACACAAACCTTCGTGAAACTTTAGCTAATCCGTACCATAAGCATCCATTAGTTTCTCTTCAGAAATATATTTGATTCTGAATTAATGTTTTTTGTTTCACAGAAAAATATTTGGAAAAGACATTTCACTAAAGATTTATAGTTCATTTCTTTAAATCACATGGTTTTGAAAGATAATAAAATTTTGTGCATACTTTCATGTTTTGGAGTAGTGCTTCTTCCACCAAAGGGTCAGAACATCATTAGAAATTGGAGTTTCTAGGACGTTACCTTAATCTTGACCATCTTCCTCCGGAGTTTGCTATCTTGGTGTTGTTCGTTGATGTTGAGTTGGTTCCTACTCATAATGACCCAATGTACTGCAGAACAAAGCACTGTCCCGTCCTGCAGCCTCATCACAATTGTTGCTGCATTTGAGTTCATTATTGCAGCCACTGTGTCAATTCACCTCAGTAAGGGTTTTTCTCTTTTTCCCTGGTCCTCTTCTTTACCAAACATGATAATCCTTCTCAAGAACTGGCTTCTCCTGATAAGGTCTCTGAAGAATGTACTTCAGAGATCTTAAGTCTTGCCATCCTCACTTCTAAGTAGCATTCTGGCAGTACTCCTTCCAAGACAGATTTGTTCGTTCTCTGACAGTCAATGGTATATTCAATAATCCTCACCAGCATCATAATTCAAAGATCTTTGACCTTCTTTATTCGTTGTTCAGCTTTACATGCATATGAGGCTACTGAAAATACCAAGGCTTGGGTCTAGTATACCTTAGTGTTCAAGATGACTTCTTTGCTTTTCAACACTTTAGATCTTTATTATTCTACCAGAAACATTTCAAGAGTCAGCATGGAGTTACTACAAAGAAATGTTTTGGGAACTTTGAGGTCCTCTTTCCAGGGAAAGGTAAAAGAGATCTTTCAAAACTCACACATAGCCTTACTTTTCAGAAGTTACTGAATCCAGATTTTGTTATACCAATACAACCCAAAGACACCAACAAGTAAAGATCCCCAGAGTCTTGATTTGAACCACTCTGGTGCTGTAGAATAAGCATCATACTGTTAACCTCAAGGTCATGAGTTCAAACCTACCAGCTATTCCTCGGAAACCCTATAGAGGGTTGCTATGAGTTGACATTGACTTGATGGCACTTAACAACACATGAGAACTTAGATATTAGAGTCCAATCAGTTATCCATAAAGTGTCCTAGAGTCCTAAAAATGCATCATCTAGAGAAAAATAAGTTCTGATTTCTGATCATTCTGAATTTTCCAGGCTGCCCATATTTATGCCCTAATACTATGTTGAATAAGGTGTAGTACATTACGAGTTGGGCTGGTAACTTCAAGGTCACTCCACAGAAGAAAAATGAGGCCTTCTGCTCCTGTAAAGATTTACAGCCCAGGAAACCCGATACAGGGTCACTATGAGTTGGGATCGACTCAGCAGCTTAACAACCACCACTCTGTTGAATATAGGAGAAGGGAGAATAGTTCTAAAATTAGGAATCGAGAAGCAGGACAAAGACACAGAAGAAGAAATTAATGCTTGAGAGTTTGAGTCTATAAAAGAAAAACAGTTTATTTGTATTTGGAATGACTGGATTGGATACCTCTGTGGTTAAGAAAGGAAAGAGTTCACTGTGGTAAAATTATGATCCATGTCACAAAGGAGAAAGAGTATTTGGGTCAAAATTTTCCCACGAATGGTAATAAACTTGAGTGAATTTCCATAAAGGGTTCTCTGAGTGAGGAACACTAATGAGCTCAACAGACATCCATTCAATGACTCAAATAGTGACATTAGATACTTTCCCATCAAACATACAAGCATAAATCAAGTTTGGTACTTATGGAAGTCCATACACTAAATCCCATGGGTTCAGTTTTGTTTTGTTTTTTTCCTTGAGAATAGCCTATGAGCTCTCCCTGGCTTATCTCTGTAGCATCATCAAGGAGGCTGTTTATCCAGAAGAGTTACAGCAGAAAATCAACAGTAAATAGAGGAGAAGTGGAGAAAGAAAAGACTGACAAAAATTGGCATTGCTAAATAAGTAAGTTGAATTTTTTAACATTTTGCATGTTCCACATAGTAAAAGTTTCCCAAAATTAAAGCATTTACATAATCCAAATAAATGTACAAAAAAGAAACCTTTATAAAATGTTGGACTTGAGATTTGGTATCTGTCTCTTCCACTTGGTAATTATTCTCAGATGTCACCAATGGATGCTTAGTTGCTAAAATCAACTAAATGATCCTAGTCCTCAAAGTTCTATGCTGCTGTGAGGTTATTTATTATTTTACACACACCCCCATGTATCATTTTCATAAGCATGCTATACAAATATTTTGTACACGCTGATGATTTTTTTTTTTTTTTTGAAGCCCAATGGACTAAATGCTAAATCTTCATCTTTGTGCCAGTTGACAGGTAGGTTTGGCTCCCAGCAATAGACCGTCACCAGCCTATGCTCAAGTTTTGAAAGCAACCCTTCATCCAGCAAAATTCTTTCCCTACTCTGCAAAGCACATTCTCCAAGACAGGAAGAAATCACTTCTTCCACTCCAGAAACAGTCCTCGCCAGGGCAGCCTCTTACCGCCTCAAATCAGAGAGCCACTTAGGTGGGGAATGCCAGCAGGTCACACATTCTGCCCCACAGCCTAACTAGCTGGCTCCCACAGTTGGTCATTTTGAATCTCCCGCCTGCACGACACAACAGGCACAAAGGGGTCACACGTTCTTCGCTTAGACTAGGAGGGTCTGACTGGCAGCCCAGGGACCCTGTGGGGCTGGGACAGTGCACAGCTACACTCACACTGTTCTGTTCTTGGTTTTATGTGAAACTGGCAACAAGTGACCCGGATGCACTGGGACAACAGTGCCTGGGACCAGCCTATGTTCAAGTTGTGGCAGCCACTAATGCTGCCTTCTGCCCTTCTCTGGCATGAACCTCGCCACCTTCAGGCTTGGCCCGTAACTGCCCCAGAACAAATACTCAGTGTCAATGATTTATTTTCTGATTACATTGGAATAGATCCGTATTTGTGCCCATTCCAAACAGAGGTGACCCAACGGAATGCGAAAATCTACAGACAATATCTTCGATATCCCATGCGAGTAAAATTTTAATAAAGGTAATACGGCTGCAAGCATACATTGACAGAGAACTTGCAGAGGTTCAAGACAGATTCAGAAGAGGACATGGAACGAAGGCTATTATTATTGCTGATGTCCGATGGATCTTGGCTGAAAGCAAAGAATAATAAAAAGATGTTTACCTGTGCTTTATTGACTATGCAAAGGATTTCGATTGTGGATCATGACAAGCTATGGACAGCAATGCAAAGTATGAGTATTCCTTTTACACTTGATTGTGCTCATGAGGAATCTGTGCATAGACCATGAGGCAGTTGTTCGAACAGAACATGGAAACACTGAATGGATTAAAATTAAGAAAGGTGTGAGACAGGGTTGTATTCTTTCACTATACAGCCAACTGATTTTCAACAAAATGGCTGTATGTGGGTGGGTTAATTTCTGGATTTTCAATTCAGTTCCACTGATCAATGTTTCTTTCATTATACCAGTACCAGGCTGTTTTGACCACTGTAGCTGTGTAGTAAATTTTGAAATCAGGGAGTGAGAGGCTTCTCACCCTGTTCTTCTTCTTAAGCAGTGCTTTGCTTATCCTTGATCTCTTTCCTTTCCATATAAAGTTTATAATTGTTTTTACCATCTCTTTGAAGAACGTCATTGGAATCTGGATTGGGATTGCATTATATGTGTAAACTGCTTTGGGCAGTATTGACATTTTCACAATGTTAAGTCTTCCTATCCAGAAACATGGTATATTCTTCCATTTTTGTAGGTCTCTTTTGGTTTCTTATAGTAGTGTTCTGTAGTTTTCTTGGTATAGGTCCTTTGTTTCTCTGGTTACATTTATTCCTAGATATTTCATCCTTTGGGTAGCTGTTGTAAATGGTATTGTTTTCCTGATGTTCTTTTCAACACTGTCGTTATTGGTATAGAGGAATCCAACTGATTTTTGGATGTTGATCTTATACCCTGCCACTTTGCTGAATCCTCCAATGAGGTCTAGTAGCTTTTTTACTATCTTGCCCTATCTTAGCTCTGACTAAGACTTTGAGCACAATATTGAATAGGAGTGGTGATAAAGGGCATCCTTGTCT
>NW_006408602.1:10059155-10066501 GCF_000296735.1 Chrysochloris asiatica | reverse complement strand
TGCTGAGAAGTCAGAGCTTAATATGGCTTGCTTGCCTTTGTAGGTAACACTTCTGTTTTCCCTGGCTGCTTTTAGGATTCTCTCATTGTCTTTGATTTTGGCTAGCTTGACTATGATATGTCTCAGTGATTTTCTTTGGGTTCTATCCTTCCTGGTGTTCTTTCAGCTTCTTGAATGTTTATCTTCTTGTCTTTCAAGATGTTAGGAAACTTTTCTTCCAGAAGCTCTTCAACTATCTCTTCTGTGTATTTCTGTTATTCTTCCTGTCCTGGAATGCCAATAATTCTTAAGTTACTCATCTTCATGTTATTCAGCATGACTCTTAGACTATCTTCAGATTTTTTAATCCTTTTTCCTGCTTGCTCTTCTATATTAGCAGTATTGAGAGATTTGTCTTCTAGCTCACTGGTTCTGGCTTCCATCTCTTCCATTCTGCTCCTTTGCCCTTTCAGTGTACTGCCCATTTCTGATATTTTATTATTAATCATCTGGAATTATTTTTGCAGGTTTTGGATTGTTTCCAATGCTGTATCTATTTTGTTTGATTGCTCCTGTAGCACTTTCCTGGCTTCTTCCTTATTTTCCTCCACTGCTTTTTGGAGCATTTGAGTTTGTTTCCCTATTATTCTTCTGAATTCCTGCTCAGGAAGATCCAGAACTTGCTCTTTTACTGGAAAGTCTGTGTCTGCTTCCAGCTCATTTGTCTCAGTTACTTTTTTCTGTTTTTGGACATGTGTTGAGATCTTTAATTGTGTTTTCTTGGACATTTTCTACAGTTATGTGAGATTTTAATGCTTTGTTGTTAAGTTTGCTGAGTGTCTCTTGGTGAATATGATTTAGAGATAGGCTTCCCTTTTTATGTGTAATGCCTAGCAGCTGGTTTTGGCTCTTGTCCAAATGGTGGGGTATTATAGGGTATGCTTATAGCTCGGCTATATGGGCACAGTTGCCATCTCTTCTTAGGTATGGTAGGGGCAGAAAGCTCCAAACCCTGGGAGAAGAGTGAGGCCAAAAGGACCAAAGACAGAAATAATATAAAAGGAGAGACAGAAACCAGCAATCAAAAGCAAAAATAAAATTGTGATTGACACTGTCCACTGGCCTTTGCTGTGCAAAGGGTCCTCCCTCAATAAACTTTGGGGCTGGTTCCCAGAGTCAAAACATCATAAAAAAACAGCCTGCAGGTTTCTTCTCTGTGCCACTGAAAAACTATGGCTGCAATGCTGGACCCTTTTGGGGGTGTGCTCCCACCCACTTGAAGGCATCTGTGCTATGCAGTGAGGGTGTGATTGGGGTGAAGAGGAGAGACAACGTGGAAAAATGAAAAGTGAAGGATGAAAAATTTGTCACACTTCTCCCTCCAGACATGCAGCTCCATAGCTTCTAGCCCTGGGTCGCTACCTCCACTTGGCTGTGGCCCCGCCCTTATGCCTGAGAACTTCTGGCTGGCAGCTGCAATGGCTGGATCAATTCAGAAATCACTGTGCTTTGCTTCCACAGGCAGATTTCTTCTCAATGGGCACGGGAAACTGGTGCCAGAAACCTTAAACAAGTTCCAAAGCTCTGCAGTTTTTCTGAGGATTGCTCTTTCTCTGCTTTTTTTGGGTTTTGGCAGAGAAGGTTTTGTCTGTCTATGCTTTCCCCACCCCCAAACTGGAAGTGTCTATTCATAAGGTTTTCAGGGACTAAATATTCAGAAGTAGTTTGTCACTCCTTCCTAGTCTTTCTTCGTCTAGAAGCTCATATAAAACCTGTCCACCATGGGTGGCCCTGTTGGTATTTAAAATGCCCTTGGCATAACTTCCAGAATCACAGCAACTCACAAGTTACCACAGTATGACAAACTGACAAATGAGTGGCAGACCTTAAATAATAGATGTATTTTCATAGAATTTCAATTTCATATGTGACGATATGCTTCCCATGGAGGGAACTATTTGAGGCAAAGGAACCAAGGTGAGAAAAACACAGCATATATTTACATTGGGAGCAATGAATAACAAGATCCTACTCCAGGTCAAGACTTCTTCCTTGTTTTGATTTGCACATTGATTTGCACATCTACTGTGTGCCAGCTCTGTTCTAGATGACACAGATGTCACAGTGAGCAGAATATACAGAGAATCCACTCAGCGTTCTGAGAGAACCAACTGAGATGAGAGGGCAGGGCCAGATTTTGGATGGGGCTCAATGGAGGGGCACCAAAGTCTCCACCAAAGAAATATTTATCTTATGGGGAAAGTGTGCAGGATGACTAAAGAAGGAGAAAGACACATATTTAAGGGAGGTAATTCAAAGATTCTAAGTGAGAAGTAAAGAAGTCTTGAACCTTCAATGAGAAAATGTTTAAAAGACAAACAGATGAAGCAGACAGGCTAACAGGCTAACAGGAAGCAGTTATGTAGGGAAGGGGAAATGCTGTCACTGGGATTCAACAGAGTTATTCAGATTATATACATTGTAGTATATTATTAGAGTGTATCTGATGTAGTGGTTACGAATCTGGCTGCGAACCTTAAGGTCAGCGGTTCGAAACTACCAGCCACTCCGCGGGAGAAAGATGAGGCTTTCTACTCCCGTAAAGATTTACACCCTCGGAAACCCTGTACAGGGTCGCTATGGGTCGGAACCGACTCGATGGCACTTAACAACAACAACAACAGTATATTATTAGAATCCCTGTTAGCAAAACCTGAAGTCAGACTCAACTGTCTGACTTGAACAAGTCCTTTTGTCTCTTTAAATCTCAATTTGCTCATCACTGTAACAGGAATAATTAAAAAGATCACCTTGTTAGACTGCAATGGGTAAAAAAAGGAAAGCCCTTCCATGTTACTGAGAATATGGTGCATCTTCAATCCTGGAAGTTTTTAGGAGGAAGGTGGTGCATACAGTTAACGTGTTAGGATAATAATGAAAGGTTGGAAGTTCAAGACCACCCAGAGGTACCAGTGAAGAAAGGCAGGAAGAAAGGCTTAGTGTTCTACTGCTGAAAAATCAGTCATTGAAATCCCTGTGTAGCACAGTTCTATTTCCACATACATGGGGTCTTCATGAGTTAGAACCTACAAAACGGCATCATTTTGTTGTTGTTGCTGTTTAAACAAGGCTAAGGCAGAGTCTTCTATACCTGCCTGCAATTAGCTTCAAATGCATTTGAAAGGGAGGCTGCACTAACCTTACAAGGTTGACAATAACCTTCAAAAAAGACAATTAGCTGAAAAATTTCAACAATTTGTTTACACTAGAATGTGAACCATAAATTAAAGGACTTTTAATATTTTTTCATTGGGGAACCAGAGTAGTTAATGTTATTATTCTCTTTGTAAACTGGCAAAGACCTCATTCCAGCAGCTAGAAAAATATCTATTAGGAATAAAGACAGATTTTTAAAAAGAGAGACAAGAATGAGAATTAAACTAAGATTTCATTTTTCAGAGCGCTCTATTTTCCCTAATCTCAAAACTTGTGTTTGACCATTTGCAAACTGCAGCCTTCTATTATCCCTTCCTTATAAGTTACATACAGAGTTTACTTTAGAGGCTTCAGGAAGCAGGAATGTAGGTGCTATTAAAGACAAGACAATTTGAACACCCTTTCCCCCAAAACAAAACATCTAGATTTTTATTTTCTGCAATTCCATCTGAATTAATTATGTTAATAGTCTTCGTTTGCATCCAAAGGAAATTAACACACATTAGGAAGAGAAGAACAATAAGACAAGGGAATGAAAGTGTCAAACTTAATAAGGAGCAATAAGAGGAATGCTGCATTCTGGCAGGGTTGAGGCAGTCCATGAATGCAGCTCTGGCATAATAAGGGAATTTGAGATACTCACAGCTATACATATCCAGCTGCTCATATGCATGCAAAAGCTGGACAGTGAATAAAGAAGACTGTGGAAGAATTGATGCTTTTGAGTTATGGTGTTGGAGGAGAATATTGAAAGTACTATGGGCTGCCAAAAGAACCAACAGATTTGTGTTGGAAGAAGTGCAGCCAGAATGCTCCTTGGAAGCCAGAATGGCCAGACTTCATCACTCATACATTGGACATATTGTCAGGAGGGACCAGTCACTGGAAAAGGATATCATGTTTGGTAAGGTGAAGGGTCAGAGAAAAAGAGGAAGACCCCCAGCAAGATGGATTGGCAAAGTGGCAGCATCGATGGGCTCAAGCGTAGCAACAATTGTGAGGCTAGCTCAGGACTGGGCAGTGTTTCCTTCTGTCATGCACAGGAGTGTTATGAGTCAGTACCAACTCGATGGCATTTAACAACAAGATTAAAGTAAAATTGTCTGCACTTTGGAGGGACAGAGACACTACAGTTTGCATTTTAAGCAAAGTGAGTACAAATACATTTCAAGCTCTCTGTCTGTACATGACACAAAACTTGCTGTGCAGATTGTCTCCACATTTGGCAGGTTTATTCAGGATGGTCTGGCTTAACATAAAGACTATGCAGTATTTGCAAAATAC
This sequence comes from Chrysochloris asiatica, assembly GCF_000296735.1. Lineage (NCBI taxonomy): Eukaryota > Metazoa > Chordata > Mammalia > Afrosoricida > Chrysochloridae > Chrysochloris > Chrysochloris asiatica. The sequence continues at coordinate 10,062,022 of NW_006408602.1, read as the reverse complement.
ACTGTGAGGGCCCTAGAGGAAACTTCAAAGACAGGCAGTTATTGCCTAGAGAACCTGAAAATTAAGTGTCTCAAGATGTTCATGTGAAGGCTGATTGAGAGAGACCTACCCTACATATTAAGCTTCTGTGGACAGAGAAAACAGTTGTATAAAATTCAGAAAATTCAAAGTATATACTTGAATTGCAAACATTGGTTTGTGACCTAGCTGCTGCTCACATGGACAACTCCATATAAGACACAATATAATCAAGGTTAAGTAACAAGAAGGATTTACATGGCTGACTTTAATTATTGACTCAGTCAACACAAAGAAAATATTGTAGTAATAATAATGCATTCACAACTAAAATTTAATTCAGATAGTTTTTATTGAATGTCCACTATGTGCCAGACATTTAACCACACACTGCATTTATGAAAGATGAATAAGCTTGAGCTCTAGGGGTGAAGTAGAAATGGGAAAGAAGGTGAATATAACTGACATTTAATATGTTTTTAATATGTACCAGGGAGATGCAAAGCAGTTCTGCATACATCTTATTGAATATTCACAGCATCTTTTTGAAGTTTATGCTATAGAAACTCCATTAAATATTAAAAAGCCTAAGTTCTGAGAGTTCATACACAACTAAAAAGTGGCACTGTGGGTTAAAGAGCTGGACTTCAAGGTCAGTTTGAGCTGCAAGGTCAGAGGTTCAGGCTTACCAGCTGCTCCTCAGACACCCTATACAAGGTCGCTATGAGTCAGAACTACTCAACAGTACTTAGCAACAACAATAAGTGGTAGAGCTGGGATGTGAGCCCGGTTTTCCTGGTGCAAATGCCATCTTCTTTTAGGTTGCTTCTCATTCCTAACAATACAAATCAAGTTGTTTAAACTGATAATTGAATTATAAGATAAGCTGAAGACAATGATTACATTTTGCAGAAAGGTATATTAGTGAAGGTTTCACAAGGAGGCTACTTTAGCCTAGGGTTTAAAGCTTGATTAAAAAATATGACAGAAAAAATAATATTTTTTGACAGGCCGATGAGAGTCTGAGGCAGAATATTCAGTATTGCCAGAGAACAAAAAAAATAAAAATTAATGGTATTTTTTTCAGAGACAAAAGCAGTTTTCAAAGGAAAATTGAAAAGCTGTGGCTTGTCTTAGATGATTTAGATGTGAAGGATTAGAGGAAGGTAAGGGCCAAGAAAAATAATTTAAAAACAAAACAACTGTATGTACATACATTTTATATAGCATACAATTCATTCATTTCAAGTAGACAATACACAAATTTTAAGGCACTCTGGTAGGTTACAAGTTGGACTGCTAATCTCATAGTCAGCAGTTCAAAACTACCAGTGGTTACATGGGAGAAAGATGAGGCTCTCTGCTTCTGTAAATATTTACAGCTTCGGAAACCCTGCACAGGGTCGCTATGAGTTGGAACCGACTCCACAGCACTCCACTACCACCACCAGTAAACACTACCTGGTATTCATTAACAGTTAATCCCCTTTCTTACCTCTAGGCTCCAGGCAATCCATTAAAGCTTTCTATTTCTATAAAATATACCATATTTTTCAGAAATAATATATCCATGTAAATAATGTGCACATACATATAATGGGCAGAAATGGTGCAATGAAGCAAAAAGATTTCTAGCATAGCATGCCCATCCATATACCACAAATGGTTCAGGACATTTCCAGAATTAAATTTAGGTCTCATTCACCCTAATTAAAAATTATCAGGCTGCAAATGTTATGTTTGATCATATTAATTAAGGCATAAGCCATGTCAAGAAGTCATGGACCATGTTTCTTGGAATAATTAAAATGGAGCTAGAACTTGCCCATTGAAGGAGGCTTCCTGCAGAGCCTTTGCATTGCACAAGACCATAGGTGGAATCCTGATCATTATCCAGAATCTTTTGAGGTGGGACATTCCCACGTGAAAGGACAAGCAGACCAGTCTGGAGCAGCTAGAAGAACAGAAGATACTTTTTGAAAGAAAGACCAGCAAAATAAATAAATAAATAAATAAATAAGAGCAGTCCAATTGACTACTATAAGAACAAGCAAATTGTTCCCCAGGAAGCCATCAAAGCAAGTGGTCAGGTCCCCTCAAGGCAAACCCCTTGACTGAAACTCAAATGGAATACACTAGCAGGCATATGGTCCTGCTGCTGATCATGTTGGTCACCAATAAGGGGAAGTGAGGGAAAAACAGCAATGAAGTTGTGAACTAAGTCCGATTACATTCAATAGACTCCTGTTAACCTGGATTGAGACCTGGTTAACCAGCAGTATAAGGAGACTTGGGGACTCCTGGGCCCAGGGTCAGAGACATGGCCCCAGAGGACTAGAACAGAATGTGAAGCATCCAGCTGATATAAAGTGAGGGGGGATACACAAGAACACCCACAGATAGTACCCATTTGACCTGGCATCAATGGCTGGATGATTAGAACACGACTAGAGGAAGAAAGAAGGGGGGGGCGGGGAAGGAGTAACTATAAGTGGATGATCTTGACCTATGCTTGTGGATGCAGTATGACAAAGGAGCAGACAAATCTCTACAGTGAAGATCATTCCCACCCCCTTGGTACACAGGGTCGACAGGGAGGGGGAACATAGACATTGGCTACCCAAAATGGGGGGACTACAAAGGCAAGAAGTGGCTGGTTTACAAGCTTTCAATAGAGAACCTAGCTCCAGAGGATATAGGGAAAGGTAGAACTTCCACTGAATTGTTTCCAACCTGTCTGGAAGGGGTTGATAAAAGGTGAGGGGGAAAGGACTCCTGTGGTTAAATAAGGAATGATTGCTATCAGGTCTGACAGTGAGTGTTGGAAAGGTAAATGTAAATGTTTGGTA
>NW_006408602.1:10049065-10058485 GCF_000296735.1 Chrysochloris asiatica | reverse complement strand
ATGACGTGAATGGAGTAAAGCCAATGGGAGTAAAGCACGCAGGACCTTCATTTGCTTATGCGGAACAACTCAAAATGAAGGGAAACAGCTGTAAACATCCATTAATAATCAGAACATAGAATGTACGAAGTATGAATTTAGGAAAATTGGAAATTGTCAAAAATGAAATGGAATGCATAAAGATCGATATCTTAGGTATTAGTGAGCTGAAATGGACTGGTATTGGCCATTTTGATTCTGACAACCACATGGTTTATTATGTCGGGAATGACAAAATGAAGAGGAATGGTGTTGCATTCTACTTCAAAAAGAACATATCAAGGTCTGTCATGAGGTACAATGCTGTCTGTGATAGGACAATATCCCTGCACCTACAGGGAAGACCAGTTAATACCACTAGTATTCAAATTTACGCGCCAACTACGAAAGCCAGTGAGGATAAAACAGAAGAATTCTACCAACTTCATGGACCCAAAATTGATCAAGCATGTAATCAAGATATATTGATAGAAGAGCACAAGTGGAATGTGGGACCTTATCCAGAGAAGTAGCCATAGGTATGTGAACAATGATAAAAAGCAGACATGGATTGAACAGTAAGTACTTTGCAAGGATTTTTTTTGGGATTTAACCTCTCCAGGTTCCTTGTAAGGTTGGCACTGTAATTATTCTAGTATGGCACTGTGGGTTAAAGTGCTGGACTTCAAGGTCAGTCTGAACCACAAAGTCAGCAGTTCAAGTTCACCAGCCACTTCTTGGAAACCCTATATAAGGTTGCTGTGGATCAGAACCAATTCAAAGACACTTAACAATAACAAAACTATCCTAGTTTTATAGGTAGCAAAGCTGAGGCACAAAGTATTTAATTTCCCCAACTTGCCACAGTTAGAACAAGGCAGAGACAGTATTTTAGGCTACGAGTTTTATCACTAAAGATCATGCATTTAACCTTAAATTCTGTAGCTTTCAAATTTGGGAAGGAAAAAGTTTTTAAAGAGCGACATATACTACTTATAGGCACATTTTCCTATATCACAAGTCTCAAAGGATGCAACGTTTGGAAATTCAATATATTTTTATTTATACTTCATGTGAATGTTCACATTTTTAAAAGCTATGTTTAGAAAACAAATACAGCATAATGCATGTTGTTTTATATGAAAGAAAATAAATGGGAAAAAAAAAAACAATGAAAGACTCATTTGTGTCACAGTGTGTAGAAAACTAGTTGCTTTGCTAACATGAAAACATTTCCTTCCAGCATCAGGATACTTAGATGTCATACATTGCTGTTAAGTGCCATCAAGTCAGTTCTGACCCATAGCGACCTTGTATAGGATTTCCTAGGAGCAGCTGGTGAGCTTGAACCACTGACCTTGAGATTCAAACAGACTTTGCCGTCCAACACATTAACCCACAGAGCCACACCAAGACTCCACATAGCTTTTTGATAATGCTTTAAAAAAAAAAAAAAAATTAAAAAATATAAAGGCATAGTCTATTCTTTGAAAGGTCCACTAGATGGCAGAAAATTGTTACTGTCCAAAGCAAGTTACTGACTTAGTCCGAGCTCCTTTTTAAAGTCTAGAAATTATATAAATTGCTTTCACCTCTTACCCCTAACAAAGTTGGCATTTTCACATATGGCATTTGAAAACAAGCGACTATTTTAGGACTGAAAAGAAAAATCAGAGGTTTACACAGGAATAAATATTAGGTATGAGCATGCTCGGCAGTTCAAACCCACCAGCTGCTCCTTGGAAACCTTACACATGGTCACTATGAGTCGGAACTAACTCGATGACAGCATTTGACAACCACAGCAATGAGCGTGCTAATTATATGTTGTGTCGTTCTGCTTAAACGCAGTAGGAGCAGATGCACAGGCAGTTGGGAGAAGGTCTGAGAGCCCACATAGAATGATCTGCCAAGATGCTATATATTAAAGTGAAGCAGAAATGCAGACCAGTTCGCTGTAACCAATGGCTTTAACATCATAATTCTCATCCTTCCTGCTCATTATTCACTCCAATTATTTGTGCTTGACTACTAACCTAAAGGCTGACAGTCTGAACCCAGAAAAACCCCTGGCCATCTGCTTCCATAAAGATTACAGCCAAGAAAAGGCCTATGGAGCAGCTCTATACCACATGGGGTTGTCATAAATCAGAATCCACTCAAAAGCACTGGGTTTGGTTAGTCTAGCTGATTCCAAACCCCACATCTTTCATGGTGGAGCCCAGATATCAGTAATTTTTCAAACTCACCTGATGAATTTAATGTGCGGCCAGGATAGAGAGCCACTGATTTGGAAACATCTTCTTTATAGATTGCCTTGCTCGAAAAAAGATTTAAGATGAATTCTAAAATATAGTGCAAGATAAAAAGAAAAACAATAGCAGATACACTACGAACACGAAAACTAAAAGTTCAAAATCAGTTGTTTCTTTTCAGAATTAAAACCTTCACTAAAATCACCCAAACATCACGTTTTTAAATAGAAGTGTAGGTTTTTAAGTAAAATTAAGTTTAGATCTACTTTCCTGAAATAAGGCTGTTGTGCTGAGTTGGAGACAATCTGAAAATAATTTAAATATTTTTCATTCTCAGAAATGACACATTAAAACAAACTCAGATCTCTGATTTAAGGCCAAAATGTGTTAGCTACCAAGATATCAAGATTCAATCAGAAGACAAACAGCCAACATGAGTGAGAGCCTAAAATGAAGCCCTGTTATTTAAGTTCACCTCTCTGGAATGTAGGGAGAGAAAAAAAGAGAGCATATTGTCAGGAAGGACCAGTCGCTGGAGAAGGGTATCATGTTTGGTAAGGTGGAGGGTCAGAGAAAAAAGAGGTAGACGGCCAACGAGATGGATTGGCCTAGTGGCAGCATCCGTGGACTCAAGCGTGGCAACAGTAGTGAAGTTGGCCCAGGATCGGGCAGTGTTTCGTTCTGCTGTGCATAAGGTCGCTATGGGTGGATACCGACTTGACGGCACCTAACAACAACAAGAAGAAGTGCTGGCGTAGTGCTACGGATTAATGAGCGAAACTGCAAGGTCCGTTTGAACCCAAATTCACCAACCACTCCTCAGAAACCCTTTTCAGGCTAGCTATGGGTCCAAACTCGACAGCACACAAGCCTTTTTTTTTCGGTCCGATATCCTAGAAATAAGGAGCTCTGGTAGAGTAGTGGTTACGAATCGGGCTGCGAACCACAAGGTCATCAGTTCGAAACTACCAGCTGTTCAGTGAGAGAAAGATGAGGCTTTCTGCTCCCGTAAAGATTTACAGCCTCGGAAACCCTGTACAGGGTCGCTATGAGTCGGAACCGACTCCACGGCACATTACAACAACAACAATCCTAGAATTGGTGTCTAATTATCATATCTATTATTATAAGCAAGCACCATGATTTAAGAGCTATTTCTGTTACAGATCCTTTATTGATTTATTTAATCTGCAATACTGTTGAGTAACTTGGGGGAAAAAATCGGGAAGAGAAAGGTTATATAACCTACCCAAGGCCACACAGCAAAAGGGAAAGTTGAGATTCATCCCAGGCACGCTGACTCCAGAACCTGGATATTTAACAATATGATATAATTCCTCCATAAATGGTTGATTAATGGAAGAACTATCCACCTCTCTACCTATTTATTTGTTTATGTCAGAAAATATACCTCACCAATCATACTAGTCCCTACCTTATTATTTAAGTTGTAGCTATTGACGTGGTGGATAATTTTGCATAGCATATCTGGAAGCTGTACTGTGGCAAAAGCCAACTAAAAACTCAGTATACTTGAGAGTACTCCCCTCCTACCAAGGTTAAATTGTTAGTTAATTTTTTTCATTTCTGCTATTTTGCAAAGCAAGAATATTTGAAATGCACTTATCTGAATTTTCATGGAAATTCTAACTGAATAAATTTTTAAAACATTCATTGATGTGGATTTAACTCTGAGGATCACAGAGATTAATAAAGACAACATCCTCCCCACACTTTTTCTCTCTTTTTAAAATCTCATCTTAGTATTTTTCTTTGGGTTTATGAGCGTATGGGTCCCCTGATCCAGTTGGGAGGGTTTCCTTAGAAACACAGGTGGGTGTATAAAATAGATTATTCCACACTTGACTTATCAACTGGATTCTCTGTTGTTTCTCCTTAAGTCATTAATAATTTTTGTCAGCATTACTAAATGGACATATAAAGGGCAGAAGTAAGTAGTTAATATAAAGTGCAGTTACCATGGACTGTTGAGTGATTTGTCCTTGAGGTAAGTAATAATGAGCTAAAAGGTACAAATACCTCTAAGGAAGATCATTGGTTATATGATTCATTATATGATACTATTTTACAACTTTTTTATGATGGAAAATTTCAAACATGGAAAAGTACAAGTGGTGTAATGAACAATGAGGTACCTATCACCCAATTTTCCTAATTAGTTAACTCACAGCAAAACTTATTTTCCCTAGCTGTTACCTCCCCTTCGTTTGTGTATTATTTTGAAGCAAATCCCAAACATCATATTATTTCATCTGTAAATATTCCAATATAAATCTCTAAAAGATAGGGCTCTTTTTAATAAAAGATGAACATCATATGATATTTGAAGTAAATAATATGTTTCTAGAACCCATTTTATCTTGAAAGCATTCATCATTGGATATCCTGGGCCTGAAAAGTGTGGATAGTTATTGTTGTTGTTAAGAGCCATCCAGTCACACATAGTGACTTTATGTACAGCAGAACCAAACACTGCTGGTCTTGCATCAGCTTCACAGTTATGTTTAAAGCCCGCTGCTGCAGCCACTGTGCCAATTCTTCTTTCTAGTTAAGTATCATCTTCTTTCTCACTCATAGTCTTCGTTTTACTTGACTACACCATCAGTGCTTATGGAAGTAGCAGTCAAACAATCAAATGAGGTATTGCATTGGGAAAATCTGCTGCAAAAGATTTATTTAAAATGATAAAGAGCAAAGATATCATTTTGAGAATTCAGGTGCTCCTGACCCAAGCCACAGCATTTTCAATCACCTCAAAAGCAGACAAAAGCTGAATCATGAGTAAGGAAGATTAGAGAAGATTCAAAGCATTTGAATTACAGTGTTGGGAAAGATTATTGAAAGTACTATGGACTGCCAGAAGATCAAATAGATGTGTCTTGGAAGAAATGCAGTCAAAATGTTCCTTAGAAGCAAGACTGATGAGACTTCATTTCTCATACTTTGGACATGTGGTCAGGAGGGACTAATCCCTGGAAAAGGACATCATGCTTAGTAAAGTGGAGGATCAGCAAAAAAGGAGGAAGACCCTCAACAAGATGAATTGACACAGTATTAGCAACAATGGGCTCAAAGATAACAATTGTGAAGATAGAACAATGTTTCATTCCATTTCACATAGGGTTGCTATGAGTCAGAATCAACTCAAAGATACGTAACATTAACAGCAACTACATTACCAAGCCACGATGTCCTTCTCCAAGGACTGGTCCCTCCTGATGATGTTGCTGTTGTTATTAAGTGCCTTCAAGTCAATTCTGACTCACAGCCACCCTGCATAGGATTTCCAAGGAATGGTTGGTGGATTTGAACCACTAACGTTATGGCTAGCAGTCGAGTGATGCTCCTACGGCACCACACGAGGACTCCATTTTATTGTTGTTGATTGCCATCACATCAGTTATGACTCAGTGATCTTGTACAGAATTTCCAAAGAGTGACTGGTGGGTTTGAACTGCTGACCTTGTGGTTCAAACCAACCTTGCGATACAGTGCATTATTCTACAATGCCACACTAGGACTCCATAACATGTCCAAAATACATAAAAGGAAGTCTAACCATAATATCTTCTAAGAAGCATTCTGTCTGTGCTTTTCCCAAGACAGATTTGTACTTTCTTTTTGGCAATCCAAAAATTCTTTGCAAATATATCAACTCTTCTTCATCTGTCTTATTCTTTGTCCAGTCTCCCCATTTATATGAGAGTATTTAAAATACACTGGCTTGGGTCATGAGCATCTTAGTCCTCAATGTGACATCTATGTGCTTTATCAGCTTAAATGGGTCTTTTGCAGCAGATTTGCTCAAAGCAGTATGTCATTTGTTAACTGCTGCTCCCATAAGAGTTAATTAAGCATCCAAGTAAAATTAAATCCTTGACAAACTCAATCTTTTCCCTGTTTATCTTAGTATTTACTGGTCCAGTTGTGATGACTTTTGCTTTATTTACACTGAAGTATAATACATACTGTAATCTTCATCAGTATGTGCTTCATGCCTTCTTGACATTTAGCAAGCAAGGTTGTATCATCTGTTTATGGCAGGTTGTTAATTATCCTTCTTCCAATCCTGATGCATTCTTGTTCTTCATAATGTCCAGCTTCTCAGATTATTTGCTTAATATACAATTGAGTAAGTATGGTAAAATGATACAACAAACTTTTTTTTTTTTTTTTTTTAACCATTCAGTATACCTTTATTGTGTTTGAAAAACTACTTCTTGGTCGATCTACAAATTCTTCATGAGCATAATTAAGTATTCTGAAAATCCCATTCTTCCCAATGTTATCCATAGTTTGTTATGATCCACACAGTCCAATGCCTTTGCATAATTAATAAAACAAAAGTAAATACCTTTCTCATATCCTCTGTTTTCAGATAAGATATATGTGATACAAATAATGATATCCCTCATTTCATTTTCTCTTTTTTTCCCATCATTTCATATTTTCTTAATTCAGCTTGAATTTCTGACAGATTATTGTTGATGTATTATTGTAATCATTTTAAAATTATCTGCAACAAAATTTTACTTGTGTGTGATATTAATGATACTGTTTGATATTTTCCACATACAGTTGGATGCCTTTTATTTGGAATGTGTACCTATATGGATCCTTCCAGTAAATTGACCAGGTTTCTGTGTTCCAAATTTCTTGGCATAGATGAGTGAATACCTCTAGCACTGCCTCCATTTATTAAAATATTTCAATTAGTACGCTGCCATTTCTGGGTCCTTGTTTTTCACCAACGCCTTCAGTATAGCTTGGATTTCTTCCTTCAATATCATTAGTTCTTGATCACACCTTTTGAAATGGCTGAACATCAACCTATTCTTATACACAGAATACGATGGCTGTGTATGCCTTCTATCTTCTTTTCTTTTCCTTTTTTTAAAAAAATTTTTTTACTGTGAATTATATGATAATTTACATGGGAGAACACCATCTTTTACATTCATTCCATCATATTTCATTTCATTGCAATGATTCCACTCCCTCCATGCATCATCAAACAACCAAAGGGTACACCCCGCAAGCTTGCCCCCCAGCCATCAGCATACAGCCCCTCTCGTTCCCTGAGTCCAGTGTCCCCAGCTGCTCCATCTCTCCATGTCATCGTCTCTGCCTCCATCACTGGCATCACTGTTTCTCTGGGTAGGGTCCCACATTCTGCTCTTCTCACTTGTTGGTCCCGGGGACCTCTGCTCCTGGACTGCAAAATCAACCGCTCCCCTCTTTTTGTTACAAAACATTTACCTTTACATTTCCAACCGTCACGGTCAGTCCTGATAGCAATTATTCACTATTGTACCACAAGATTCTTATCCCCATCTCCTTTCATCAGCCCTGTCCCAACAGATTGGAAACCACTCAGTGGAGATTCTACCTTCCCCTCTGTCCTCTGGAACTAGGTTCCCTCTTGAAAGCTTGTGAGCCAGTCACTTCTTGCCTTTGTAGCCCGCCCATTTTGGGTAGCCAATGTCTAAGTTGCCCATCCCTGTCTACCCTGTGTACTGAGGGGGTGGGAATGATCCTGGCAATAAGATTTGTTTCCCTTTTGAGCTACTGCAAGTATAGGTCAAGTTCATCAAGTTGTAGGAGATTACTCTCTCTCTCTCTTTTTTTTTTTTTCTCCTCTTCTTTCTTCTAGTTGAGTTCAAATCATCCAGCCATTGAAGGCAGGTCAAGTGGGTACTACCTGCAAGTATGGGTGTTCTTGTGCATCTCCCCTCACTTCGTATATTAGCTGGACATTTCACTCTCCGCTGTAGTCCTCTGTGGCCATGTCACTGTCTCTGGGCCCAGGAGTCCCCAGGTCTTGCCATACTGCTGGCCAACCAAGTCTCAACCCTAGTTCACAGTAGTCTATTGAACATGGTCGGACTTAGCTCACAACTTCAGTGCTGTTTTTCCCCCACTTTCCCTTATCAGTGACCAACATGGTCACCAGCCAGACCACATGTCTGCTCCTGTATTCACCTTGAGTCTTAGTCTTGGAAGGGGGTTTGCTCTGAGGTGACCCGACCACTTGCCTTCATGGCTCCTGGGCGAACAGCTTGCTTGTTCTTGTAGTAGTCAATCAGACTGCGGTTATTGTTTTTTATTTTTCCTGCCGGTCTTTCTTTCAAGAAGCATCTTTTGTTCTTCTAGCCACTCCAGGTTGATCTGCTTGTCTTTTCAAGTGGATATTTCCCACCTCAGAAGATTATATATGCTGTTCTGGATTCCACCTATGGTCTTATGCAATGCAAAGGCTCTGCAGGAAGCCTCCTCCACTGGGCAAGTTTTAGCCCCCTTTTAGGTATTCCAATCAGTTACAGGCTGAAGATGCAGTTACAAGCATTCTATGGTGATGTTTCTGGATTTTCCTTTCTGTCCCCCTCAAGTGTCTATTTTACAATGTTAGGCAAGAGAAACCAAGATTCAAAAGACAACCAAGCACCTTAACATTATTTTCCCTCTGTTATCCATTCAAACCATGTCTCAATCCCTGTATCCCAGAGCCCTGTTGCTCCAAGGTTGTGCATACATCATTATTTACCTCTGACCCACTTAGCCCATGCAAACCTGTCTAACTGTTCTCCCATCCACCTTGTTCTTCCATTCTCCTTCCTCTTCTTGTCTATTCCCACGCCCACCCCCAGCACCCACGCTACCCTGTGTCTATTTCCTATCCTGTGCTCCATCTTCTCCTCCCTCCCTTCACCCTACTCCATACATCCCAGTAATCAGCAAAGTTTTTTGTTTTGTTTTTTTCCCATTTTAGGGTGGGTTCTTTTTCTTAATATTTTACAATAATGGTCCTATGCAGTATTTCTCTTTTTGTGACTGAATAATTTAACTCAGCATAATGTCCTCAAGGTTCATCCATGATAGGCAGTGGCTTGCAGCTTCCTTGTTATTCTTCAAGGTAGCATAATATTCCATTATGTGTATGTACAGCAGTTTGTTTATCCATTCTTCAAATGATGGGCACTTAGGCTGTCTCTATTTTTTGCTATTGTAAATAGTGCTGCTACTATGAACATTGGTGTGCATATATCTACTCACATTATGGCTTGTATTTCTTGTGGGTCAATACCAAGTAGAGGAATTGCTGGATCATAAGGTATTTCTATTTCCA
>NW_006408602.1:10030654-10046245 GCF_000296735.1 Chrysochloris asiatica | reverse complement strand
GTATTAAAATCTCCCACTATAATTGTAGATTTAGCTATTTCTTTCTTAAATTCCAGTATGGTTTGCTTTATATATCTTGGTGCTCTTTCATTTGGCATGTAGATATTTATTATGGTTATGTCATCTTGCTCAGTTGACCCTTTAATCATGAGATAGTGTCCTTCTTTATCTCTTATGCTGGTTTTTGTCTTAAAGTTTACTTTATCAGAAATTAGTATTGCCTCTCCTGCTTGTTCTTTATTGTCGTTAGCTTGGTGTATTTTTTCCCATCCTTTAACTTTTACTCTGTTTTTGTCTCTGTGTGTAAGGTGTTTCTCTTGCAGTCAGCATATTGAAATGTCTTGTTTTCTTATGCATTCTGCCACTTTCAGTCTCTTCACTGGTGCATTTAATCCATTGACATTCCGTGTAATTATTGGTAGGTATGAATTAATTGCTGTCATTATGTAAATTTTTTGTGGTGCTGCTCATTCTTTTGTTCTGCATGTCTTCTTGTGCTGAGTTTATGTTTTTTTGTGCTAATTCTTGTCAGTTTTTTCTTAGTTTTATTGTTTCCTTGTTCTGTTTGGATCTTCATCTTCATTGTAAGTTGTGAAGTATTAACTTTCTTTGTGGTTACCCTATAGTCTATTAACGTTTCCCTCCACTTAAGACAGTCTATTGTATCCTGCAATTTACCTGACCTCCTCACACCTAGACCTTTGTTCCTATGTTTTTCCCTTCTTTGACATTGTTATTATTTTTATTGTCAATTGACTTCCCAGCTCCTTTGAATTTGTTGTTGTAATTTTGTTCTGTTCTGTCGTCTGAGTTCTGGATGGTGTTGCCACATCTGTAAATCTCTGGTTGTTGTCTCTTCTTGTTGGTTTTCAGTTCAAAGAACTACCTTTAGGATGTTTTGAAGCACTGTATTGGTTTTGACAAAATCCTTTAGCTTCATATTCATACAGTTTGTTTGTATTGCCAAACCTGATTTTTCTTACTGGATAGGCAGGAATAAAGGGTCCCACCCAGATCAACTTTAGGGCTGGGTCCCAGAGTCAGATATCATAAGTAACCACCAAAGGATCAGCCCATGGGACCAATGGGCTCCTCCTCTCTGTGACATGGGAAAACTGTGGTCTCAACACTGGACCCTTTTAGGGGTGCATTCCCACCCGCCTGAAGGTGTCCAGGTTGGATGAGAGGGTGAGACAGGGGAGAGGAGGAAAAAAATGTGTAGAATCCTCCACCCTTCTTTTTCAAATGCAGCTGTGTGGTTTTTAGTGCCGTATTACTGTATCAGTCTGGCTGTGGCCCCACCCTCTGATCTCAGCCTGAGCAGAGTGGCCATAGGGAGAGTCCTGCATTCCAATCGATTCCAAAATTATAGTATTTTCCTTTCTACAGTGATTTTCCCACTGGTAGGTGCAGGAAACTGACATCCTGTACCTTATACTAGATCCAGAGCTCTGGAGCTGCTCCATAAAAGCACCTTTTCTGGTTTTTCCACGCCTCTACCTAACTCTTGCTTCTCCAGCTTCCAAACTGGAAGTCCATTGGGTGAATCTTCCTATGTTCTTTTGATGTATCCTGAGTTGTTCAATATTTTGCCCATTATCCTAATTCCATCAAGTCTATTCTGTTTCAGAGAAATCCTATAGGATCCTTCAATTTTGAAACTAGAGACTTGAATTTTCTTCAGTTCTTTCATCTTTAGAAATACTGAAAGATGTTCTTTGCTTTTGGTTTTCTAAATCCATGTCTTTACCAATGTCATTATAATACTTTGTCTTCTTGAGTTGTCCTGTGGCATTATCTATTTAGTTCTTCATCATTTCTTCCCATTGCTTTAGCTTTTCTGTATTCAAGAGTAAGTTTCAATTTCTTCTGCTATTCACTTTAGCTTTTTTTTTTTTTTAATTGCCTTTTGTTTTCCTTTTGTATGATGTTCTTAATATTATCCACAACTCTTCTGGTCTTCGATTATTAGTATCTAATGCTTCAAATCTGTTCTTGAGATGGTCTCTAAATTCAGGTGGGTGGTGCTGTAGTATAGGCACTAGACTGCAAAGTCAGCAATTCAAACTCACTAGCCTCACCTCAGAAACCTCTTCTTGAGTTGAAACTGACTCCACACCACTTAACAATAACAACATATTCAAGGTCATATTTTCGCTCTTATGTATTTGTTTTAGTTTTCCTCAGCTTCAACCTGATCTTGCATATGAGCAATTAATGATCGCGTTCTTGTTTTGGCTAACGATATTAAGCTCCATCATCTTTTCCCACATTTGATTACATCTGGAAAGGTTCATGTGTATAGTTGTGATTTATGTTGTCGGGAAAAAAAAGGAGTTTACAGTGAATAAGTCATTGTTGTTGTTGTTAAGTGCTATAGAGCTTGTTCTGACTCATAGAGACCCTGTTTAGGGTTTATGAGGAACAGCTGGTGGGTTTGAACTGCTGGTCTTGTGGTTCGCAGGTCAGTGTTCACCCCACAGCAGCAAGTCTTGCAAAATTCTATCATGTATTGTCCAGAATCATTTCTGTCCTCAAGGACATCTTTTTCAACTACTGGTCTTTCCCTTTCACTTCCAACTTTCACATTCCAGTCACCAATAATTACCAATGCATCTTGATTGCATGTTTATCATTTTCAGACTGTAAAAGTTGGTGAATTCTTCAGTGTCTTCAACATTGGCTTTAGTGGTTGGTGCATAAATTTGAACAATAATCATATTAACTGCTCTTCCTTGTAGTTGTATAACTGTTATCCTATCACACTGAAGGGTACACCAGAAGTATTGTACTTCAAGATAGAGCTTGAAATGTTCATTTTGATGATGAATGCAAGCCATTCATTCATGTGGATTGTTTCCAAGACAGAACTTTCATATGTGCAGCCATTTGGTCCATGAAATCCCTGAGCTACACAGATGAAGGCAATACCAAGGAGTATTTATCCCATGGTATGTGCAAAGTCCTTGAAATCAGTCATTTTCTCAGTTAGGATTGGAAGCCCCAGCAATTACCTGAGAGAGATAGGCATCAACTTGGACAGATGCAAGGAAAAGGGAGAGAATACAGATGCAAGGAAAAGGGAGACAATTTAAAACTGAAGCCTATCTCTTTTGGGTCCTCAAAGGGCCATAAATGTTAATTTTGGAGTTAGGCTGGGACTTGGCCCTTGGTTAGCACTCTGGTCCCTGGAGTGCACTTTAAGCAGAAGAAATCCAAACATAAAGAGAAGTGAGATACAGCAGAATACATGAAAGTGATAATTCTATCAACCTAAAATTAGCTGAAATTATGCACTGATAAAATTCAGCACAGTGAAACTTTCTATCTTAAAGAGATATGCATCTTAATATAATTGCTATTGTTAAGTGCCATCGAGTCAGTTCCAACCTATAGCGACCCTGTATAGCGTCTTATATAATACACGTGTGATATTTAGTTCAAAAACCTTTATCAATTCTATTTATTTATTATTGAACTGATTTATGGTCAAATCTTGAAACTTTGCATTTTTTCCTATAAAGTATTAATATAGTTTTCCTAGTCTTTTTTTCTGGCATTTTCCTTTTCTAAGTATGCTGCAAATTAAGCTTAGACCCAATTTTTAGATGGACTTTATATCATTTACCTCTTTCTTCTGTTAAATAGCTACTCCTCATCTTATTTCTCTGTCTGGATAATAGTCTAACACATCTAGCAGAGCTGGGTGATGAATGTATTTTCCCTTTTTTTCCCCTTTAATCAAACTAGTTCTATTACCATATTTCCCTAATGAAAGGCACAACCAAGTCTTTTTATCAAGTATACAATTTCAAATCCTTTGGGTTTTTTACCCCAGGCTCAATATTTTGACAAAATGGTTTTCATTCTTTCTATAAAGTATGCATTTACTTAATAATGACCTAGTCTTTCATGATATTTCAGGTATGCCAATGACAAACTATTGTCATTTGCTCATATATCACTCAATTCTCCCCTCTTTCCCATCAACTCTTCTGGAACTGTTAACCTGAGCATCTACCTCTGCTCTCCTTAAGCCCTTGAGATGAATCTTTAGTCTGATAAGTTTTTGTAGTTGCTTATTGCTGTCAAGTCAATTCCAACTCATGAAAATCCCACATATGCAGAGTAAGCGTGCTCCCCGGTGTTTTCAATGCTGTGACTTTTTGGAAGTAGATCACCAAGGCTATCTTCTGAGGCCTCTGGGTGGGTTAGAACTGCCAACCTTATGACAGTCAAGCACTTAACAATTTGTGCCTCCCAAGGACTCTATGTCTGATAACAGGATGGAGAAAAGCATTAACATGTCAGATAGATCAGTATGTTTATATTGTTTCTGTTCCTTTTTAGCTATGTTGCTTTGGAAAAATTGTTCATCTCTTACAGCTTTATTTTCCTCATGTTTAAAATGGGAATTATAATAATAAAAGTTGTTGTTGTTGTTATGTGCATGGAGCCAGTTCTGACTCAGGATTAAATTAAATAATGTAGGTAGTACTTTTATGGTATCTATCATGTGTTTAATAAGTGTGTCTTCTTTGGAATACAGACTGAATTGAAAAAGGACAAGAAGGTCAAAGACAAACTGAAGATAAGTCATGTTCCTTCTTCCTTGACCTTCCTTGATTCAACTATACTACATCTGTGGGAAGAGACAATGGAGAAGTTCAATATCCTCAGCCAAAACAAGGCCAGGAGCTAACTGTGGAATAGACCATCAATTTCTCATATGAAACTTCAGATTGAAACAGCAGAAAATTAAAACAAGTCCATGAGAGCCAAAATGTGACATTGAATATATTCCATCTGAATCTAGAAAACACCTCAAGAATAGATCTAGCGTGTTGGACACTGATGACTAAAGACCAGAAGAATTTTGTGGTGATATTAAGACCATCATACAAAAATAGAGCAAAAATTCATTGAAAAGGCACAATAGAAAGAAAAGACCAAAATGGATGTCACAAGAGACCCTGAAACTTGCTCTTGAGCATAGAGAAGTTAAAGCTAATGGAAGAAATGAGAAGACAGATGAACTGAAATTTCAAAGTGCAGCTAGAGAAGACAAAGTAAAGTATTATGATAAAATGTACAAAGACCTGGAGTTTGAAAACCAAATGGGGAGAACATGCTTAGCATTTATCAAGCTGAAAGTGTTGGCAAAAAAATTTAACCCTCAGGTTGTCCTATTGAAATATTCTATGAGCAAAACATGGAGCGATGTAGGAAGCATTAAAAGAAGACTCAAAGAATATACAATCATTGTACCATGAAGAATTGGTTGCCATTCAGCCATTTCAAGAGGTAGCATATGAACAAACCAGTGGTACTAAAGGAAGAAGTCCAAGGTGTCCTGAAGGATTTTGCAAAGAACAACGCTCAGGAACTGATAGAACACAAACTAAAATTTTTCAACGCACTTATTCAGCTCGGGAGGCACTCACTCGTCTATGCCAAGAAATTTCGAAGACCGCTACCTGGCCAACTGATTGGTAAAGAATGAGAATGAGAAGAATGAGAATTCCAGAACACTCAGTTGTGCTCATGAGGAACCTGTACATAGACCAAGAGGGATACTGCATAGTTTAAAATCTATAAAGGTAAGTGTTAGGCTTGTATCCTTTCATCATATTTACTCAAACTGCATGCTGAGCAAATAATCTAAGAAGGTAGACTATATGAAGAACAACATGGCATTAGGACTGGAGGAAGGTTCATTAACAACATAGGATATGCAAAAGACAAAACCTTACTTGTTGAAAGTGAAGAGGACTTGAAGCACTGATGAAGATCAAAGACCACAGCTTTCATTATGGATTACACCTCAGTGCAAAGAAAACAAAAATCCTCACACCTGGACAAGCAAATAACATCAAGATAAACAGAGAAAAGATTGCAGTTGCCAAAGATTTTATTTTACTTGAATCTATAATTAATTGCTCATGAAAGTTGTTGTTAAGTACCATGGAGTCGATTCCGACTCATAGTAACCCTGCATAGGGTTTCCGAGGCTGCAAATCTTTACAGGAGCAGAAAGCCTCATTTTAGTGGTCAAGAAATCAAACGACATATTGTATTGCCCAAATCTGCTTCAAAAGGTTGTTTTAAAGTGTTCAAGGAGCAAAGATGTCACGTTGAGGACCAAGGTGCTTCTGACCCCTTGCCACGGTATCATCATTCAATTTATATGCATATGGAAGCTGGACAATGACTGAAGAAGACTGGAGAAGAATCGATGTGTTTGAATTATATTGAAAGTACCATGAATTACCAGAAGAAGGAACAAATCCGTCCGGGATGAAGTACAGCCAGAATATTGCTTGGAAGCAAGGCTAGGAGGACTTTGTCTCTCATACTTTGGACATGTTAGTAGGAGGGACCAGTACCTGGGAAAGGATATCATGCTTGCTAAAGTTGAGGTCAGCAAAAACAGAAAGACCCTTCTGAAGATGGATTAACACAGTGGCAACAATAGTTTCAAACAGCAATGACTATGAGGATAGTGCATGACTGGGCAGTCTTTCAGTCTGTTGTACTTAGGGTTGCTATGAGTTGGAACCAACTGGATGGAACCTAACAACTTTATTTATTAGAAACAGGATTACCATTGCATCAGTTCCGACTCATAGCGACCCTTTATAGGGTGTTCAAGATGGTGAATTGGCTGAAGCAGAAAGCCTCATCTTTCTCCCTCTGAGTGGCTTGAACCTTGTGGTTCACAGTTTAGTGCTTATCCTACATAGTCAACATGTTCCCTTACTTTAAAGATATTAAAGAGCATACATTTTTGATATTTAGTTTGATATATTTTGAGAATAAATGTGTAGTACATTTCCATAACTCAGAATGTTCTCTTGCAGTTATTACTTTTCAGTCCAGGAGCAGATGTTCCCTGGGACCATCAAGGAAGAAAAGTGGAGTGTGGGACCCTACCCAGAGAAGCAGTGGCAGAGATGATGACGTGGGGAGATGGAGTGGCAGAGACGATAATATGGAGAGATTCACAGCAAACCTGTACAGGGTTTCTGAGGTTGTAAATTTTTATTGGAGCAGAAAGTCTCATCTTTTTCCCAAAGAGTGACTGGTGGATTTAAACAGGTGACCTTACAGTTATCAGTCCAGTGCTTAACCCACAATGTCAAGCGGGTTCCTTTCTAACAGAAAAAAGATAACAGATATAGTATACAGAAAAGACCCTCTCATTAAAATGAGTGTGTGCAATGTACTGTTAAATCTGCGTGGAATTTGCCATTCTCACACTGAAGTTCTCTGCTGCAGAGTTGATGTGGAATCACAGAGCTTCAGATAGCTTTGCAAGGCTGAACAGAAAAGCCATTATACACCCACAAAACAGAATGAGTGACAGGTTTCAATTATTGTAATTTGACTTCTTTTTTAGGTTGTATTTATCAGTGTGGGAGGAATGGAAGCCATAGCATCTGGAGACAGATGGAAGTCATCCAAACTCATTATCTATGTGCTACAGTTCATCAAGCCCATGGTACAGTTCATCAAGAGCCAATGATACTGAAGTAGTTCAAGGTGCAAGGAAGACACTGACAATGTATGAGGCTCCAGGAATTAATGGAACACTAATTGAAATCTTTCAACAAACTGATGCAGCTCTGGAGGCACTCACGCATCTATGCCAAGAAATTTGGAAGACAACTTCCTAGCCAATTGATTGTAAAAGATTCATATTTGTGCTCATTCCAAAGAGAGGGTGATGCAACGGAATGCAGAAATCATCAGATAATATCATTAACCTCATATGCAAGCAAAATTTTGCTAAAGATATTCAAAAATGGCAATAACAGCACAGAGATTGAAACCTAATTCAGATGAGGGTATGGAACGAGGGTAGTATTACAAATGTCAGATGGATCTTGGCTGAAAGCAGAGAATTCCAGAAAGGTGTTTAAGTCTGCTTTACTGACTATGCAAAGACTATCAATTGTGTGGATCATGACAATCTGTGGACACCATAGCAGAAAATGAGTATTCCATAACACTTAATTGTACTCATGAGGAATATGTACATAGACCAACAGGCAGTCATTAGAATACACCAAGGGGGCACTGAATTGTTGAAAATCAGGAAACGTATGTGCCAGGGTTGTATTCTTTCACCATACTTATTCAGTCTGTATGTGGAGCAAATAATTCAAGAAGCTGGATTATATAAAGAAAAAACGTGGCATCTTGATTGGAGGAAGACTCATTAACTATCTGTGATATGCAGATGATACAACCTTGCTTGCTGAGAATGAAGAGGACTTAAAATACTTACTGATGAAGATCAAAGACCACAGCCTTCAGTATAGGTTGCACTTCGATGTAAAGAAAACAAAAATTCAAACCTCTGGACCACAAAACAACATCATGATAAATGGAGAAAAGTTTGAAGTTGTCAAAGACTTCATTTTGCTTGGTCCATCATCAACATCTGGGAAGCAGCAGTCCAAAAAATCAAACAATCTACTGTATTAGGTAAACCTGATGCACATGACCTCTTTAAAGTATTCAAGAGCAAAGATGTCAGTTTGAGGACTAAGATGCACCTGACAGATGCCATAGTATTTTCAATCAACTCATGCATGTGAAAGTTGGACAATGAATAAAGCAGACCATAGAAGAACTGATGGATTTGAGTTATGGTGTTGGAGAAGATTGTTAATAATACCATAGACTGCCAGAAGAACAAACAAATGTGTGTTGGAATAAGTACAATAAAAATGTTCCTTAGAAGTCAATATGACCAGACTTTGTCTCTCATACATTGGACATATTTTCAGGAAGGAGCAGTCCCTGGAGAAGGACATTGTGTTTGGTAAAGTGGAGGACCAGTGAAAAAGAGGGGGACCTCCAACAGGATGCATTTGCACAAGCGTAGCAATGATTGTGGAGTTGGTGCAGTAACAGACAGTGTTTCAGTCTGTTGTGCAAAAAGTTGCTATAATTTGGAAGTGACTTAATGGCTTAGGTTAGTCATACGTTAGTCCTCAAATTGAAATCTTTGCTCTTGAACAATTTAAAGAGAGCTTGTGTATCAGATTTGCCTAATGCAATGCATCAGTTGATTTCTTGACTACTGTTACCATGAATGTTCATTGTGGGTCCAAGAAAAATGAAGTCTTTGATTACTTCAATCTTTTCTCCATTTAACATCATGTTATTTGTTGGGCCAGTTGTGAGGATTTTTGTTTTGTTTATGTTGAGGTGCAATCTATCCTGTAGACTGTGGTCTTTGATCTTCATCAGTAAGTATTTTAAGTCTCTTTGCTTTTAACAAGCAAGGTTGTAGCATCTGCATATGGCAGGTTATTAATCAGTCTAATTCCAATCATGGTGCCACATAGTTTTTTTATAATCCAGTTTCTTGGATTATTTGCTCAATATACAGATTCAATAAGCATGGTGAAAAATACAACCCTGGCTTACACCTTTCCTTTTTTTAACTCACTCTGCATTCCCTTGCCCTATTCTAATAACTGCCTCTTGGTCTAGGTTCTTCATGAGCACTAGTAAGTGTTCAGGAATATCCATTTCTTCACAATGTTGGACAACATTGTCATGATCCACACAACTGAAAGCTTTTACAAAATCAACAAAACACAAGTGAACATCTTTCTGATATTCTCTGCTTTCAGCCCAGATCCGTCTGTATTCAATTACCTCTTGCTGTTGTTAGGTGCCATTAAGTCACTTCCAAATTATAGCAACTTTTTGCACAACAGACTGAAACACTGTCTGTTACTGCACCAACTCCACAATCATTGCTACGCTTGTGCAAATGCATCACTGCCTGGTCCTGTGCATTATTTCAGTAGCCTCATATGCAAGTTGGACTACAAATAAGAAAGACTTTAGAAGAAATAATGCATTTCAGTTATGGTACTGGAGAAGAATATTATAAGCATCATGGACTGCAAGAAGAAAAACAAATCTATGTTGAGAGATGGATCGGCCAGGTGGCATCATTGATGGACTCGGGGGTGGCAGCGGTGGTGAGGTTGGCCCAGGATCGAACATTGTTTCATTCTGCTGTGCATGGAGTCGCTATGAGTCGGTTCCGACTCGATGGCACCTGACAACAACAACAACAATGTTGAAAGTACAGCAGGAGTGCTCCTCAAAAGCCAGGATGGAGAGACTTCATCTCTCACACTTTGTTATCAAGGGGGACTAGTTCTAGAAAAGGACATCAAGCTTGGTAAAGGGAGGGTCAATGAAAAAGAGGAAGACCCCCCCAATGAGATAGATTGACATAGTGGTAGCAAAAATGGGCTCATGCACAGCAGCAATTGTGAGGATGGCACAGGACCAGGCAGTGTTTCATTCTGCTGTGCATAAGGTAGCTAAGAGAGAGAGTCAATTTGTTGGCACCTAATAGCAACTATGAATCTAGAAAAACTGGAAGTTGTTAAAAATGAAATGGAACACATGAGCATCTATGGCCTAGGCACTAGTGAACTGAAATGAACTAGGGCTGGCCATTTTGAATAAGAGAATCATGTGGTTTACTATGATGGGAATCACAAATTTAACAGGAAGGACAATTATATTCATCATCAAAAACATTTCAAAATATATCTTAAAATTCAATGTGCCTATAATAGAATAATATCCATATACCTACAAGAAAGAACAATGAGTACCACTATTATTCAAATTTCCTGAGCAATCACTAAAGCCACTGATGATGAAATTGAAGAAATCTACCAAATTCTTCAGTCTCAAATTAGTCAAGCATGCCACCAAGATGTATTGATACTTACTGGTGATTGGAATGTGAAGGTTGGAAACAAAGAGGAAGAATCAGTAGTTTAAAAATATGATGGCCTTAGTTATAGAAATGTTGCTGCAAATAACAGGATAGAACATTGGAAGACCGATGACTCATTCATTGCAAATACTGTTTTTAAACAATATAAAAGGCGACTATCCACAGGGACCTCATTGGTGGAATACACCATTCCCAGGAGAAAGATGAGGCTTTCTGCTCCCATAAAGATTTACAGCCTCGGAAACCCTATACAGGATTACTGTGAGTCAAAACTGACTCCACAGCACACCACCACCACCACCATGGGAAGAGATGGTGGAAAAACTCAAAATCACCAACCAAAACAAATCCAGGGGCAGACAATGTAACAATTGCTCCTATGCAAATTTAGGCTGAAACTGAAAAAAAAATTAAAACAAGTCTGTTGTTGTTGTTAGGTCCCATCGAGCTGGTACGGACTCATAGCAACCTTATGCACAGCAGAATGAAAAACTGCCCGATCCTGGGCTAGTCTGACTACTGTTGCCACGCTTGAGTCCATCAATGCTGCCATTTGGCCAATCCATCTCATTGGGGGTCTTCATCTTTTTCTCTGACCCTCCACCTTACCAAACATGATATCTTTCTCCAGCGACTGGTCCCTCCTGACAACATGTCAAAAGTATGAGACAGAGTTTGGCCATCCTGTCCTCCAAGGAGCACTCTGGCTGCACTTCTTCCAAAATGGATCTATTGGTTCTTTTGGCAGCCCATGGCACTTTCAATATTCTCCTCCAATGCCATAACTCGAAAGCATCAATTCTTCTAGGATCTTCCATATTAACTGTCCAGCTTTTGCATGCATGTGTATGAGGTTATTGAAAATACCATGGCTTGGGTCAGGCACACTTTAGTCCTCAAGCTGACATCTTTGCTCTTCAACATTTAAAAAAGGTCTTGTGCAGCAGATTTGCCTAATAAAATACATCATTTGATTTCTTGACTGCTGCTTCTATGAGTGTTGATCCAAGAAGAATAAAGTCCTTAACAACTTCAATCTTTTCTCCATTGATAAGAATGTTTTTTATTGATCTAGTGGTGTGGATTTTTGTTTTCTTTATATTGTGATGTAATCCATACCAAAGGCTGTGCTCTTTGATCTTCATCAGTAAATGTTTTAAGTCCTCTTCACTTTCAACAAGCAAGCTTGTATCATCTGCACATCACAGGTTGTTAATGAGTCTTCCTCCAATCTTAATGCCACGTTTTTCTTCATAGATCCCAGCTTCTTATATTATTTGCTCAGCATACAGGTTGACTAAGTATGGTGAAAGAATACAACCTTGTCGCACACCTTTCTTATTTTAAAACATTCTATGTTCCCATGTTCTCTTCTAACAACTGCCTCTTGGTCCAAGTACAGATTCCTCATGAGCACAATTAAGTGTTCTGGAATGCTCATACTTTGCAATGTTGTCCATAGCTTGTCATGATCCACACAATCGAAAGCCTTTGCATAGTCAGTAAAGCACAGGCAAACATCTTTCGGATATTCTCTGCTTTTATCCAAGATCCGTTTTGGAAGAAGTGCAGTCAGAGTGCCCCATGGAGGCCAAGATGACCAAACTTTATCTCTCATACTTTGGACATATTGTCAGGAGAGACCAGTCGCTGGAGAAGGATATCATGTTTGGTAAGGTGAAGGGGCAGAGAAAAAGACGAAGACCTCCAACGAGACGGATTGGCCAAGTGGCAGCATCGATGGACTCAAGCGTGGCAACAGTAGCGAGGTTGGCCCAGGATTGGGCAGTATTTCGTTATACTGTGCATAAGGTTGCTATGGGTTGTTATTGACCTGATGGCACCTAACAACAACAATATACCATAGGTGGAAACCAGAATCCTATCCAGAATTGTCTGAGGAGGGAAATTTCCACTGGAAAGGACAAGTAGACCAGTCTGGAGCAGCTCTAAGAACAGAAGATATTTTGTGATGAAAGACCAGCAGGAAAAAGCAGAAACAATAAAGCCAGTATGATTGATTGCTACAAGAGCAAGTAAGCTGTTAACCTGGGAGCCATCAAGGCATGTGGTCGGGTCCCCTCAGAGCAAACTCTCTTCCACAACTAAGACTCAAGGGGAATACACGAGCAGGCATATGGTCTGGCTGGTGACCACGTTGGTCACCAATAAGGGGAAGAGGGGAAAAAAAAACATCAATGAAGTTGGGATCTAAGTCAGACCACATTCAATAGACTCCTGTGAACCCAGGAGGAGACCTGGGTGGTCAGCAGTTATAGCAAGACCTGGGGACTCCTGGGCCCAGAGGCAGTGACATGGAACAGAGGACTAGAGCCGAGAATGAAGCATCAGTGAGGGGAGATGCACAAGAACACCCATACTTTGCAGATAGTACCCACTTGACTTGGCTTCAATGGCTGGATGATCAGAACTCAACTAGAAGAAGAAAGAAGGGGTGGGGAGGGTAACCCACTTCAATTTGATGAACTGTACTTATACTTATGGATGTAGTAGCTCCAAAAAGGAACAAATCTTTACAGCAAGGATCACTCCCACCCCCTAAGTACACAGGGTTGACAGGGATGGACTACTTACACATTGGTTACCAAAAATGGGAAGGGGGGGGGGCTATAAAGGCAAGAAGTGACTGGTTTACAAGCTTTCAAGAGGGAGTCTAGTTCCAGGCTGGGCAAGAGTAGGTACAACCTCCACTGAATGATTTCTAATCTTTTGGAACCAGGCTGACTAAAGAAAATGGGGAAAATACTCTTGTGGTACTATAGTGAATAATTACCATCAGGATTGACTATGAAGTAGTCATGTAGGAAATGTAGAGGTAGATATTTTTTGAAAAAAGGAAGGGAGTGATTGATTTTGCAGCCCAGGAGTAGAGGTCCCTGGGACCATCAAATGAGAAGAGCGGAGAGGGTGACCCTACCCCAAGAGGCAGTGATGCCAGCCATTGAGACAGAGATGATGACTTGGACAGATGGAGTGGCTGGGGACATGGGACTCAGGGAGGGAGAGGGGCTGTGTTCTGATGGCTGGGGGACAGGGCCTGTGTGGTGTATCCTTTGGTTATTTGAGATGTATGGAGGGAACTGTAATCATAGCAGTGAAATGAAATATGATAGGATGAATGTAAAACTGATGTTCGCCCATGTAAACCCACATAATTCACAACAAAAATGTGAAAAAAAAAATATGTATAGCCTCAGAAACCTTATACAAGGTTGCTATGAGTCAGAACCCAAGGAGCAGGAGGTGGATTTGAACTGTCAACATTGTGGTCCAATGTTTATCCTACTGTGCTATAATGCAATGATAGTTGTAATAGAAGCATAACCTTTATGTTTGCATGAACTTTATACTAAACTGTACTAAAAGGATGCACACTAGGGGCAGCAGAGCCCTGGCACTAGTGTCTTAGTGGCGAGGTATGTAATTAGCTATATTTCGTTGAATGCTAGCTAGATCTCATTTATAGATCCCAGAAGGAAAAGGAATGCTCTTTCTTTGATGCTATCAAGGCTGGTCAACTGAGCCCAGACTGCATCAAATGGCACCTTTATCTTTCTCCCCATCCCCTTTTCCTATGCACCACAACATGTAAAACCCACCACTCTGATGTATATAAGCTCTTTGTCCTTTTGTCTTTTCACCTAGGACACATCATGAGGCATAAAAAGAGATTTCCTTGACAACTTACCCTGAAATGAGGAGCTGTCTTGGGGAACGAATCTGAGATAAAGTTTACCCTGTATCTCTGCATAAGTAATGAAACTTGTGATCACACCACTAGGTAATGCACTTACTTGTTGAAATCCCACAACCCTGCACAAACTCAATTTTTGTCCTCAGCTCACCATAATAATGATTTACAAAAAGTCATCACCAATTCAGTGTCCTCAAACTGAAGTCCCATTTTCTTGTTCACACATATTTAAGGCTAATGGGTGGCTTCTCCAATCTCAGCTAGGTTTGACTGAACTTGACTCAAACTACCAGGTTAATGAATTGGTTTATGTATGCTCCATGTGCCTCCTATTTTTCTAGGATCAACAGACTGTACCCTAGCACATTGTTCTCTTGTCAGTGAAAGAAGTTTCTTAAGACTTGACCTCAGAACTGGCATATTTTCATGGCACAGTAGGTTATGTTTTGGGCTGCTAATCACAAGGTCAGCAGTTTGCGTCCAGCAGGCACTCCACAGTAGAAAGATAAGGCTTTCTGCTCCTATAGAGGTATACAGGTTCAGAAATCCTATACAGGGTCATTATGAGTCAAAACTGACTTCATGGCACACAGTCATACAAATTCAATTGACAAAGTCATATAACCAAGTGTAACATTAATGAGCATAGTTTATTAATTTTCAAAAAGTTTATGGAAAAATAGAAACAAAAGGTAATGAGATTTCTGATTAGTTCATGTCTTGTCTAGATGGAGCTGGTGAAAAGAGATGGGGATAAGATTCTTATGATTCAATATTGAGTAATTGTTATCATGACTAATTACAATGGCCACAACTGTAAAGATAGAAGTTTTATAACAAAAATGGGGGAGTAGTTAATCTTACAGTACAGAAACAGAGGACCCTAGGACCACCAAGGGAGAAGAGTGCAAGCAAAATGGGGGACCCTAACCAGAGAAGCAGTGACACCAGAGATGGAGGCAGAGATGAGGACACAGAGAGAGGGAGCAACTGAGGACTCTAGATGCATGGAAAGAAAGACATGGAAAGTTGGCAGGCAGGAGGCGGGCTTGCAGAATGTGCCCTTTGGTTGTTTAAATTATTATATATT
>NW_006408602.1:10015667-10029569 GCF_000296735.1 Chrysochloris asiatica | reverse complement strand
AAAGCTATGGACCAAACAATTCTAATCTTTATATGTGTTGTTGTTGTTGTAAAGTGCTGTCAAGTTAGTTCAACTCATAGAGACCCAGATTAGAGTTTCTGAGGCTGCAAATCTTTGTGGGAGCAGAAAGCCTCATCTTTTCTTCAGTGGAGGGACTGGTGGGCTGAAACAACTGACCTTGTGATTATCCTACAGAATCACAACATTCCTCCCTATATATTGTGGGGGAGGTGGTCACATATCAAATTTCTTCCTACGTGTGGGCCCTATGCCTAATAAACACCCCAGGACAGCCAAAGCACCATGCTTACTTACCACCATAATCTTCAGTTGCTTCTAAATTTTTTACCCCTGAACGATGCACACAAATGAGCATGTATTCATTATTATCATGCATTTTGGAAATGTTTGTTTCACTGGGAGAGGTTCTTTAGGACATGTAGTTTACCACACTGACAAACACAAATTTGTCATTTTTTTATTCTTACAGAACCCAGAATTCCTTCTGGATCCATTTTTTTTTCTTACTAAACTATATCCTTCAGGAATTATTTAAAAAAAAAAAAAAAAAGATTTAGTAGTTGTTGTGGATTACGAGCTGGACTACTAACTGAAAGGTAAGCTGTTCGAATCTACCAGTCGCTCTGCTAGAGAAAGATGAGGTTTTCTGCTCCCATAAAAACTGACAGTTAATCGGAACTGACTTGATGGCACACAACCACCACACCCTCTTAGACTGTCTCTGAAAATACCTTTGTTTTGACCTCACTCAAATTATAAGTTACCTGGGTGTAGAATTGTAAGTAAAAGCTTCCCCCGACCCCATCAGCACTTTAAAGGTATCTTCTCTTAGTATTCAAGGACATATTTTTATATAAGAAAATGCATTCCCTCTCTAATTATCATTCTTTGTAGTAAACTATCCTTTCTATCTGGTTGGTTTTAATATGCTTTCTGTCTCACTGATGTTCTATAGTTTAGTACAATGTGACTGTATGCTGCCTTCTTTTTATTTATCCTGCTTTTTCTGTTGGAAGACTCATGCCTTTCATTCTTGCAAATTCTAAGACATTCACATTTCATAAAACTCTTCCCTTCTTCTCTTTATTTTTCTCTTATGATGCTTTTCTTAGAGATCTCCTGCATTTTCTCATTATACGCTCTATATTTTAAAACCATTTTTACCTATTTAATATCTCTTTATACATTTGGATGGCATTCAAGTGATTTCCCAGTTTGTTAACATCCTCCTTTTCTGGGTCTAATGTATTATTTATAAAATATATAGAATTTATAATTTCAATAACAATCTTTATCACTTCATTGAGTTCTATTTGATTCTTTTCCAATTTGCTTTTTGTCTTTGCATGCTGTGTGATTTTTCATCAAAATTTCTATTTCTTTTATGATAATGAATTTAGTAACCATTTTAAGTACATGGTAAAGGAAGTATGCTATAATTAAATAGATACCATAGCAGAAATATTAAAGATTATATCTAATTTTGATAATAACAAAATTTGTTTCTATGGGACAAGATAATTTTTTAAAAAAGCATTCACTTGGAGCAAATATTTAAAGTAAGAAGTAAATTCACATGGTTTGTATGGGAAGTATGCATCTTGTAGCATACATATATCTAATCTCAAGTATTTGTGAACTAAGGTGTTGGAAAAAAATACTGAATATTTTGTGGGCTTCCAGAAGAATGAACAAATCAGCCATAGAAGAAATACAGGCAGAATACTCCTTGAGACTGAGGATGACAATACTTCAACTCACCTACTTTGAACATGTCATTAGGAAAGACCAATTACTAGAAAAATATATCATTTTTGGTAAAATAGAAGACCACTGAAAACTATGACAATATGACAAATCGATAAAATAGTTACAATAATGAACACAAATATCCCAATAATCATTAAGATAGTGCAGGGCCAGATAATGTTGCCTTGAATTAACAACATAATTGTGTATTTAAATTAATAATAAGCTTTACTGAATTTAATGAAAAAAAAAATCAATTGTGTATTTACCCCTTAGACTGGATGGATAGCTGTAACTCTGTCAGAAAATAAAAGTGTAAATAATGAAATAAGAAATTTACTTTGATAAGTAACACTCTTCTTGAGAATGGAGAAAATCTTTCATTCTTATGTTAAAACCAGTAAGTGGCATTTGTTACTTTATTTATTTATTTTTTAAATGAGAGTCACACAGACACATGTAGTTGTGAAAAACAACTAGTAAACATTATAGCTTTGGAAATGAAAGTTAGGTACTATGTATAAAAAATTCCACTGAACAGTGTTAAACTGACCTTTTTGCTTGTCTGTTTTCGCTTTCATAATATCCTTTATTGGTTTTATGAAATCACCAAACTTTTACTTTTATTTCCTTGAAACTTTTAAAGTATAGAGAGAATACGTAGCACTTGTCTTCACTGTCTATCTGCAATCAGACAGGCTGTGCCTCAAATTTCCAGGCAATCGTATACTGACAACAACCATTCTATGGTTGTTATGTTCATGTGTGATCAAGCCAGACACATGAGACACTTATAAAGTACTGGCAATGTGAAAAACATTATTATTGTTTGTAGAAAGCAAACAATATCAACAGATTTCAAAAGGAGAACCATTTTGAACCAAATTACTCATGTCCATTTTTTTGTCACAGGCATTTCATGGTTTGGTAAGTCAGCTGTCAGATTCTGCCTTCTCATCATGCCTGCCTCTGGCTATCTTTGGGTATCTGGAAGGGAAAGTAGGGGAGGGAGTGGATAAGATGGCCCCTATACTGGGTAAGTCCTGATGTGGTGCTGTGGGTTAATGAGCCAGACTGCAAAGCCATTTGAACTGCAAATTTGGTGGTTCAATTTCACCAGCTGCTCCTCAAAAACCCTATACAGAGTCCCTATGGGCCAGAACCGACTCGACGGCACTTAACATACTAGGTAAGGTGGAGGGTCAGAGAAAACGAGGAAGACCCCCTACCAAGATGGACTGGCAAATTGGCAGCATCAATGGGATCAAGCGTGGCAGCAATTGTGAGGTTGACCTAGGATCAGGCAGTGTTTCGTTCTGTTGTGCATAGGATGGCTATGAGTCGGTACTGACTTGATGGCACCTAACAACAATACTAGGCACACTCAGGCATCTCTTGCCCTGCCCAAGCTTCTTTAGCTATTTTAACTATGTTGGCAAGCTTCCTTCCCAGAAGCATCTGCCCCACCCTGCTGTAAAAACAACAACTTTGCACAGGATCCTTCCAGGAAACTCCTGTGTAGGCACACACATACCTCTGTCCTGCATGGACAAGTGTTTCAGCTCTTTCAGCTCTGCCAGCAAGCCTCCTGCCTGACAGTGCTCAGCTCTCACTTTGTGGGCTGATAAGCCCACTATAGCCACATTGTTCCATGAAACCAAGCCCACCACAGTCACCTCATTCCATGGGCCAGCAAGTCCACCACCATTATCTCTGGACATTTCACACTTTCTTCAGTGAGATGTCCAAAGACAACTCTTTTCTGAGTCTAGGGGATTCTCATTAAATGACCCCTGGAACTGAAGGATGTACTCCACACCAGACTTGATGGCATGGAGATCCTTCCATCAATCTCTGTGGTATTGGCCCTTCTATGAGTCTGTTGTTATTGTTGTTACGTGTCTTTGAGTCCATTCTCACTCATAGCAAACCTGTATAGAGTCTAGTCCTTATCAATTTCAATTTCAGATTCTAAGCCATTATTGCATAAAACTCTTGCTTTTACTTCTTATTTTCTCCCTCTGATACATTTCTTAGACATTTACTGTTTTTTTCTCACTAAATTATCTACATTCTTAAACAATTGTTACCTCCTAGCTGGACCATAACTGACCATTTCCCTCACTAAACCATAGTCATTCAAACTACGTAGCCCCACACAATCATTTTTTGGGAACAACCTGCGATATGCAGATGATACAATCATGCTTGTTGAAAGGGAAGAGGACTTAAAATACTTACTGATGAAGATCAAAGACCATACCCTTCAGTATGGATTGCATCTCAATGTAAAGAAAACAAAAATCCACACTACTAGACCAATAAGCAACATTCTTATCAATGGAGAAAAGATTGAAGTTGTCAAGGACTTCATTCTTCTTAAATCAACCATCAACATTCATGGAAGCAGCAGTCAAGAGATCAAATGACGTATTGCATTAGGCAAATCTGCTGCAAAAGACCTTTTTAAAGTGTTGAAGAGCAAAGTTGTCAGCTTGAGGACTAAGGTGCACCTTACCCAAGCCATGGTTTTTTACCTCACGTGCATGCGAAAGCTGGACAGTGAATAAGGAAGACCGTGGAAGAATTGATGCATTTGAGTTATGGTGTTGGAGGAGAACACTGAAAGTGCCATCCATTGGCTGCAAAAAGAACCAACAGATCTGTGTTGGAAGAAGTGCAACCATAGTGCTCCTTGGAGGCCAGGATGGCCAAACTTCATCTCATACTTGGGACATATTGTCAAAAGGAACCTGTTGTTGGAGAAAGATATCATGTTTGGTAAGATGGAGGGTGAGAGAAAAAGAGGAGGACCCCCAGAGAGATGGATTGGCCAAGTGGCAGCATCAATGGGCTCGAGTGACAACGATTGTGAGGTTGGCCCAGGACCAGGGCAGTGTTTCGCTCTGTTGTGCATAGCGTCGCTATGAATCAGTACTGACTCAATGACACCTAACAACAACAACAACATGAC
The DNA here is from genome assembly GCF_000296735.1 of Chrysochloris asiatica. Taxonomy (NCBI): domain Eukaryota; kingdom Metazoa; phylum Chordata; class Mammalia; order Afrosoricida; family Chrysochloridae; genus Chrysochloris; species Chrysochloris asiatica. Next base: position 10,024,825 of record NW_006408602.1, on the reverse strand, counting down.
CATGGCTAGAAGGTCTATATAAGAGCAATTAATTGTACCAGAATTTCTTCCATATTCATTATTGCTGTTAGGAGTTGTTGAATAGACTTTGGTTCATAGCAACCCTATTATGTCCAACAGAATGAAACACTGTCCAGTATTGCACCATCCTCACAATTGTTATGTTTAAGCCCACGGTGTCAATCTATTTTGTTTGGGGTCTTCTTCTTTGTCACTGACCCTCCACTTTTCCAGGCATGATGTCCTCTGGGAACTGGTTCCTTCTGATAACACATCCAAAGTTATGAGGTACGATGTCTCACCATCCTCTCTTCTAAGGTGCATTCTGGCTGTACTTATTCCAACACAGATCTGTTTGTTCTTCTGGAAGTCCATGATACTTTCAGTATTCTTACCAACACAAAATTCATCCATTCTTTTCAGGTCTTCCTTATTCATTGTCCAGTTTTCACATGGATATGAAGCGATTGAGAATACCATGGCTTCAGTCAGGCACACACATGTCTTCAAAGTGGCACCTTTGCTCTAACTCTTTAAAGAGGTCATTGTTAGGAGATTTGCCCAATTCAAAATGTTGTTTGATTTTTTGACTGCTGCTTTCATGAGTGTTGATGATGGATCCAAGCAGAATGAAGTCTTTGACAACTTCATTGATCTTTTCTCCACTTATTATGATGTTGTTTATTGGTCCAGTTGTGAGGATTTTTATTTTCTTTACATTGATGTACTATCCATACTATCCATGTAGTACTTGATCTTCATCAGTAAGTATTTTATGTCTTTTTCACTTCCAACAAGACGTTTGTATCATCTGCATATCACAGGTTGTTAGTCTTTCTCCAATTCTGATGCTATGTTATTCTTCATAAATCCAGTTTCATAAATTTGCTTAGCATATAGATTTAATAAGTATGGTGAAAGAATACAACCCTAGTGCATGCCTTTACTGATTTAAAAATATTTAGTATACCCTTGTTCTCTTCAAAAGGATTGTTTCTTGGTCTATGTACAAATTTCTCATGAGTACAATGAAGTATTCTGGAATTCCCATTCATAGTTTGTTATGATCCACATAGTCAAATGTGCTTGCACAGTCAAAAAGGCACAGGTAAACATGCTTTGATATTCTCTCCTTTCAACCAAGATCCATCTGACATCAGTAATGTTATTCCTCATTGCACATCCTCTTCTGAATATAGCTGGAATATCTGGCAGCTTTCTGTCGATGCATTGCTGCAATCATTTTTAAAAATTATCTTTAGTAAAATTTTACTTGCTTGTGATAGTAATGATATTGTTCTATGATTTCTGCATTCCATTGGGCACAAATTTGGAATGGACACATATGGATCTCTTCCAGTTGGTTGGTAAAGGAGCTGTTTTCCACATTTCCTTGCATAGATGAGTTGAGTACTTGTAGCATTGCATCAGGTTGTTGAAATATTTGTATGCAGTCATTTCCTAGAGCCTTGTTTTTCTAAAATACCTTCAGTGTAGCTTGGCCTTCTTCCTTAAATACAGTTAGTTATTGATCATAGAGTGCCTCTTTTTTTGTTGTTGTTATATTGGTTTAATCCATGTCAAAAGTAGTTTACAAAGGGGAAGGACAAGTACCTTTGTATAGAATATACAGACACAGCATCACACCACGGGCCCATGTAAGGCGGTGGGGAGACAATTTCCTTGGGAACAGCAGCGCTAACCCAAGGATTAGTTTGGGGCAGCCAGGAGCACCCTCATCCATCCCCTCTATCAGCCCCTGCTTCAGCTCAGTTCCCATTTCCTGCCACCTACCCCCAACTCCTTATAAAGAGCCCTATGAGCTAAGACTAGAGTCCTGCTGTGGCATTGTGGGTTAATGCACCAGACTGCAAAGCCGTTTGAACTGCAAGGTTGGCGGTTCAAGCTCACCAGCTGCTCCTTGGAAACCCTATACAGTGTTGCTATGGGTCGTAGTCAACTCAACGGCACTTAACAACAAAGAGTTAAGACTAAGGAGAAGATCATATCCTTTGGGGCATGTACCCCGTATCTGGGAGAAGAAATATACACCACTGAACACCGAGCACAGGGGAGAGGGAAGGGACACTATGAGGGGGTAGGCTTCCCAAGATGTGGATGGACCGAGCCCCCAGCCAACCTGAGGAAAGCACTGCTTCAGGTATTCTTAAAAAAAGAAAATCATACAAGCAAAAGGCAGGGTGAAGGGGTAGAGGGTGAGGAACTGTCCCATTTATACACAACATTGTAAACATACGTGATCTATAATACATGCGCTTCAGTTTGGGGTTTGCATGTCTGTCTGTCCATCGTGTCCCTCTGGGGGCTGGATCTCAGGAGCATTGTTCTTCCTGTTCCCCCACCCTGGGAACCACCTGGAATAGCTACAGTCCCCAGCCTCCATTCTGGCTCCAGAGCTCTCCGTGTGTGTGTGTGTGTGTGTGTGTGTGTGTGTGTATGTGCTCAGTTTTCATCACTTCATTAATGCTTCTAGTTGTTTTAGCTTCTCTATATTCAAGTCTCTACTGACATCCATTTTTGTATTTCTTGTTTTTTAAATGACCTTTTTGTTTTCTTCATGGATGTCGTTCTTGATGTCATCCCACACCTCCTCTAGTTTTTGGTCATTAGTCTAACACATAAAAATTCTGTTTTTGATCTGTAAATTCAGGTGGGATATATTAAAGATCATATTTTGTTTGGCTCTTGTGGATTAATTTTAAATTTATTGAACTTCAGCCTGAATTTGCATATCAGCAATTATGGTTCATTCCACAGTCTGTTCCTGGACTGCTGATATTGAGCTTCTCCACCATTTCTTCCTGCAGATGTAGTCAATTTGATTTCTGTATATTCTATCTAGTGAGGTCCACGTGTATAGTTGCTATGTTGTTGAAAAAGGTATTCGCCACGAATGTTATTGGTCTTGCAAAATTCCATCATGTGATCTCCAACATAATTTCTAAAACCAAGGCCGTATTTTCTAACTCCCAATCTTTTCTCTTTATTTCCAACTTTCACATTCCAATCCCCAGTAATTAGCAATGATCTTGATTGCATGTTCGGTCTATTTCAAACTGGAGAAGTTAGTATTCAATTTCATTATCAAGGGCTTTAGAGTACTAGTGGTAGTAACTGTTCTTCCTTTTAGGTGTAGGGATACTATGCTGTCACAGACAGTATTCTACTTCAAGACAGATTTTGAGATGCTCTTTTTGACGATGAATGTGATGCCATTCATCTTCAAATTACCATTCACTGTGTAGTAAACCATATGACTGTCTGATTCAAAATAGCCAATACCAGTCCATCTTAGCTCACCAATGGACTCCTGCTGTGGAACTATAGGATAAACATTGAACTTCAAACCACAAGATGAGTGGTTCAAACCCACCAGCCACTTCTCAAAAACTCTGTGACAGGATTATTCTGAGTTAGACCCTGCTTGATGACACTTAAGAACACTGAACAATATAGTTCTTTTGATCCCTAGTGTTGCAGTGAGATACATGTTGGATTGCTTATCGCAAGATCAGCATTTCCGATTCTGACCCCTCACTTCCAAGAGGCAATGGATACTTTGTTGTCTGACTGAGTTTATGACATCTGCCATTGCCTACTCAGTACCATGACCACCACCACCCCACACCACCCCAAGCAGTCCAGGTGTCCCATTCACTTCTCACACTCACAACTTCATCTCCCCCACTCCAGCTCCAGTGGCAGTGAGGTAGCAGCGATTTAACTTGCTTTATGTTTCTACTCCCTCCTTTCTCTTTCTCCCCTCCCTTCCTAATGGAGTCACAAGAAGCCCTTAATTTATATGATAAGCTTAAATATACATATTTTCTAGTTTCATTCAAATTATCCTGTAATTTCAAATTTCTTTTTCTCTGTGGTTGACTTGATCATGTGGCATGCTAGCTACGTTATATTGAGAGCTCATCTTCCATGAAGCTTAAACATTTCATCCAAGTAAACCACTTGAGGAATCCCTGAGTGCTACAAGCAGTTGATACTTTCAGCTGTTAGCCAAAAGTTTGGAGGTCCCAGTGCACTCACAGGTGTTGGTAAAGGAAATACTGACAAGCTGCTTTTGAGAAAACCAGCCAATGGAAACTCTATGAAGCATAATTCTACTCTTGGCACATAAAGTATCACCAAGAGTCTGAATCAACTCAGAAGCAACTGAACGTTAGTGGTTAAAGCACACGGTCTAAGTCAGTTTAAATAGTGTGGGATATACACTATGGGCATGGTTCTGAGGACCTGAACCTTCATGTGTGAAAGAAAGACTGTAGGATGGGAATAGCCTGAGAGATGTGCAGGTGAATTCAGAGCAAAAATGGCTTAAATAAGTCAAAGATGTTTTATGATAAAATGAGATTTCAGAAGAAGATGAGGAGCAATTTGTGTAAATATTTAAAGTCCCTGTTTACAAGTTAATAAATAGAAACAATTTGAAAGCAATTTGAGGACAGGGAGTTTACGGCCTGGGTACAGCTTGGTGAAAATTATTTTGGCAGCTGTGTCCAATACCAATTATACTAGGAAGAGGGTGACTGTAGGAAATCCAGCAAGAAGACAATTGAAGTAGGTGAAATGAAATTTGATGAGCACATAGACAATTTGATAGTCTGTTTTTAAAAAAGTCAGAACACAGTATGTTCCCACTAAAACATGCTAAGTATTTATAACAAGCCAGCTTTCTACTGAGTCCTTGGGATAGAATGTTGGACAAAAACAGTCAGAATCTCTCTATTCATTAAGGTTCTAAGCAATATAAGTAAAATAAAAGAAGGCTTCACTGAGAAACTGGTATTTATCTGCAGGAGAAGTTGAAGTTGACCAGGGGAAGACTAGACTAGAGATGGGGAAAGCATGTGCAAAAAAAGGAAAAAATACTAATTACTGACAAACTAAGTGTGTAAATTTTTGGCCACAGCACAATTATTTGTGTCCTACTACTTGCACAGACCTCGTTGTTGTTGTTATGTACTGTTGAGTCAGTTCCAACTCATAGTGACCCTGTGTAGCAGCTGGTGGGTTTGAACTGCCAGCCTTTCAGTTCAAACCGACTTTGAGGTCAAGTGCAGAAACTTTATCATTCACTTATTGAACAAATACTTATTGAACAGTTTGCTGTATAGCCAGTCATAGCTTCATGTGTTGGAGATACAATGATTTAAAAAAAAAAAAAACACAAAAAAACATTTCACATATGGCAAAAGAGAAAGAGAAGTAACTAGACCATTTAAGTGAACTGTGACCAGTGTTATGTTCTTCCAGGGAAGAAATTGCATTCCCAGTAGTAACAGTATCTCTGATTACAAATTAATGACTGCTATTCTGAGATTCTTGACAATCATCTTCACAGTTGGTTTTAAATTGCATAAAACACTTTATACAAGAACATAAAGTTAAGGGAAGGACTTGATGTGTTGGCTCTTTGTTTCAGCTTTGGAACTAGCTCCTGCTGCCTTCATTTCAAGCACAGAATAAAATCATATAATAAAAAGATATTTCATAAAACGACAGGAGAAAAGGTGAGGCAGAACTAAAACCTAAGGTAAAGCGATGCTACCCAAGCAAGGTATTAAATATAAGCAGCTTATCCACTGAGAGAAGCAGTGGTTTTGGCTACAATAACCCTTGTCATGGTGAGTCGGCATGCTGAATAACCACAGGCCTTGGAAGTGACTAGAGGCAGGAAACAGAGGCTTTTTCCTAAATCCATCCCTCTGAGCTTCCGCAGAGCTCAATATGGGACTTTTGCGTCTTTACCACAATTATTTGGGTATGTTCCATCCCCCAAAATGGATATGAAAATGTCTCACATTCTACTTATTTAGCAATAACACGTTTAAGGTGCCAACTGCAGGCTTCTCAGGAAACAACAGTGCTTGCCTGTGGAATCCTGCCAACAGCCTAAGACCATTCTACAGGGCTTGGCTGAGAAAAGGAATCATCTCTGTGTAATTTGATCCAGCATGGAAAGGTCACAGGAGTCAAGGTCTGCTGCCAAAATGCTGCTACTGAGGATTAATTAATATCAATTGAGCATCCAACAGTATTGGCATCTGACCAGGACTGCCTTTCTCAGTCCTCCCCCACTAAACAGTTGTGGAGAGGAAAGCAAGATGCTCAACACTTAGACCACCTTGAAACTGACAAGGATTAAAGTGATTGGTTAAAGTGGTTACAATGGCAGGACCCTCTCTTTTCAGATCACAAAAATTAGTCATACACCCTTCTATTTAGGACTGTTTGCTCTTTTCTTATTCAGAGAAAAATAGCTAACATTTATGGTGTTCCCACACTATATGCCAAGCCATGCTGGATGCATTTGATATGTTTCATCATCTAACCTTCACAATAACCCTGCAAAGTGTTATTTGCAGTTTACAGATGAGGAAACTTATACTCAGTTGTTGTTTGTTATTAGGTGCTGTTGAGTCACTTCTAGTTCATAACAATCCCATGCACAACAGTATGAAACACTGCCCAGTCCTACACCATCCTCACAATTGTTGTTACATTGATCCCACTCCTGCTGCCACTTTGTTAATACATCTAGTTGGGAGTTTCCTCATTTTATTGTGTTTTTTGGCCAATCAATCCTCCACTTTACCAAACATGATGTTCTTCTCCAGGGACTGGTCCTTCTAATAACATGTCTGAAATATGAGAAGCGATGTCTCACCATTCTGACTTCTAAGGAACATTCTGGCTGCATTTCTTCCAAGACAGATTTCTTTGTTCTTCTAGCAGTTCATGATACTTTTAATATTCTCCTTCAACACTATTTTTCAAATGCATTGATTCTTCTACAGTCTGTCTTATTCACTGTACACTTTTCAGTTTACAGATGAGGGAGCTGATCCTTAGGGAGGTTAAATATTGACCAAAGTCACATAGCACACACATAACACAGCTGTTTCAAACTCTGCCTCCAGCTCCAATGATCCATTCCAATGTAGCACATGTCTTGCTAGTTCAAAGCAATTCATGACTTCCTGTGAAACCTTTGCATCCTGTTGACTATCTTGGTACCAAGCCACATTTCTTCTCCATTTAGAATCTTGAAAATTATGAATTAGTGTTGAGTCCTAGTGTGGTGCTATAGGATAAACACTGGACTGCTGACCACAGTCTGGTTCAACCCTGCCAGCTGGTCCTTGGAAACCCTTTACAGGGTTGCTATAAGTTGGAATCGACTTGATGGCACTTAACAACAACAACAACATTGGTTTCACCTTTATCAGTTTACATAGAGCCTGCTGAATTCCTACTAGGAGAGTAAATCCTATAGCATAAACCACACAGCCTTCGTACCAAGCTGTGATTTATTGGAAATATTAGTTACTGTTCAGTGGACTCCAGCCCATAGTGACCATAAGTATAGCAGAATGAAATGTTGTATGGGTGCAGGAAAACCTTTCTGTTTGGGTAGGAAAGGAAATAATCTTATGCACCTCTTTTTTTCTGCATCTTTTTAAATCTTAGATTGCCCAGTTACTGCAACACATCTTGAAGGATATGATAAAAATGTTCATTATTCTTTTTCCTCTTCTGCAAAAATACAAATTCACAGCCCAGGACTATGATTATATAGACACTTTGGTATGGTTGTGGAATTGGTTGTGACTTATAAAGACCCTGTATATAAATGGGTTTCGAGGCTGTAAGTCTTTACAGGAGCAGGAAGACTCATGTTTCTCCCGTGAAGCAGCTGGTGGATTCAAACTGCTGACCTTGCAGTTGGCAGATCAGCTCATAATCCACGGTGCTACCAGAGTTCCTTTGTTGTTGTTGTGTTGTTAAGTGCTGTTGAGTCAATTCTGACCCCTAGCAACCCTGTATAGGGTTTCCAAGGAGCAGCTGATGAGCTTGAACCACTGACCTTGCAGTTCAAATACTTTGCAGTCTGCTGCATTAGCCCACAGCACCACACCAGGACTCCTTTAGGTGTAAATGATCCTCACTCTGTGGATTCCCTATAAGCAAATTTCCCTACCCACTAAAATTTAGTTGTAACCCCAAAATCAATACTGACCAGGATTTCCAGACATGACTGGAGATGTGCAGAGATGTGGCGACATGTCTACACATGCCAGACATGTGCAGAGTGACCAAAAAAAAAAAAAAAATCTGTCTTCTAAGTGCTTGTTCTCAGCTGAGATAAAGTTCTGTCCTCTTGTCTAAGCTCTCATACTGTCAACAGTGTCCTTTATTGGTTCATTTAGTACCACTGTTTTTGAATTTTTCTGATTTCTTATTGATGATTTTGCTGTTTAAAATGGCCTCCAAGAATGATGCTGAAGTATTATCTAGTACTTCTAAACCAGGGGTGGGGAATGTCCGGTCGGTGGGCCATATTGTTGTTGTTGTTGCTGTTAAGTGCCATTGAGTCGGTTCAAGCTGGTGAGCTTGAACTGCTGACCTGGCAATTCAAACGGTTTTGCAGAATGGCGCATTAACCCACAGTGCCACACTGGAATCGAATGGGTTCTGACTAATAGCGACCCTGTATAGAGTTGCCAAGGAGTGGCTAGTGAGTTTGAACAGCCAACCTTGTGGTTCAAAGACCCTCGAAATCATTTGGTCTTGCCCTGCCAAGGCAATCATAGTTTCAGCCATTATATTAGGGATGAGTTCACTAAATATTTGATCAAATATGTTGTTGTTGTTGTTGTTGTTATGTGCCATGGAGACGGTTCCGACTCATAGCGACCCTGTACAGGGTTTCCGAGGCTGTAAATCTTTACAGGAGCAGAACGCCTCATCTTTCTCCTGTGGAACAGTTGGTAGTTTCGAACTGCTGACCTTGAGGTTTGTAGCCCAATTTGTAACCACTACACTACCAGAGCTCATCAAATATAGTAGGGTAATTTTTAGGTTGATAATTTTGTATGTTATAAATTTTGACAGGTAAAAACTATTCTCCACCCCTGTTCTAAGCAAAAGAAGATTATTATGTGCTTAATAAAGAAAGAAAAAATAGTGTACTAGATGAGCTTCCTTCAGTCATAAGTTATAGTGCTAATAACTGTGGCTCAATGTCAATGAATTCAAATAAGGTGCATCAGGAAAAAGAAGAGAAAATATCCCTTGTTTACCTGAGATGCCTATGTTACTGTTGTTATTAGTTGCCATCA
>NW_006408602.1:10013862-10015151 GCF_000296735.1 Chrysochloris asiatica | reverse complement strand
ATCCAAGAAGAATGAAGTCCTTGACAATTTCAATCTTTTCTCTGATGATAAGAATGTTTATTGGTCCAATGGGGAGGATGTTTGTTTTCTTTTCATTGAGATGTAATCCATACGGAAGACGTAATCCATACCGAAGACTGTGCGCTTTGATCTTCATCATTAAGTATTTTAAGTGCTCTTCACTTTCAGCAAGCAAGGTTGTATCATCTGCTATCGCAGGTTGTTAATGAGTCTTCCTCCAATCTTGATGCCACATTTTTCTTCATATAAACTAGCTTCTTGGATTATTTGCTCAGCATACATGTTGAATAAGTATGGTGAAAGAATACAACCTTGCCGCACACCTTTCTTAATTTTAAACCATTCAGTGTTCCCAGGTTCTATTTGAACAACTGACTCTTGGTCCAGGTACAGATTCCCTGCCGAGAACCAGCCTCGACACAGGTGTTTGGTTCATCTGGTGGGGATATCTGGTGGCTGTAAAGATATAGAGATACACACAAGGACACCAAGAGAGAGACAAAGAGACACCCCGAAACCAGAGTGGATGAGGGACTGGCATCAGGCAGATCCTGCATTGCAAACATCTCAGCCATGAAGGCCGTAATATCCTGCATAGTAAACATCTTGGCTAAACAGGAAGTATGGTTGCAATGCTGAACTGAGCCCCCTGCATGCAGTAACACACGCCTTGCCAGTCGTAATGCACCTGGATTCATTCTGCGCCTCTGTTTTATTTAGGAGAGGAGCCTTACACCAAGCTGGGAGGGACTAAGACAAGGTACAGCTAACATACATAATTTTCCAGACATTCCGGCAACTTTACATCGTAATTTGCAGGTTCGAGTCCCAGGCCCGCAACTTGGTTTCTCAGGCTCAATTAACATATCTGTAGCACCTGAGCTCAGTTGGGGGAAGGTGAGAAGGAAGGTCAAAAGGCTTGGGAGGAGTCCCGCTGTGTTGGCTTCCTGAGCCAGGTTTTCAGGAGCCCAGTTGAATGGCCTACACCTGGGAGAGATTTAGGGAGGAAGTCCTTTGCCCATTGAACAAAGAACCGGGAAGTAGAAAACTATTTTTAGTCAATCCTTTGGAGAAAAGCTTTACCTTTGAAACCTTTACAGTCTCGGCTTTCGGAAAATATTACATTTGTCTGTGGATATCAGGGCTTTATGTATGAAATTAATAATAAACCTAACTGAATACTAAAATGAAAAACAGTTCGCTATGTCTGCTAGGTGGCTAGAGTCTGTTCCTCAGAGCCTATGGCCTGTACGGTCTGCAACACTCGG
>NW_006408602.1:10002495-10012972 GCF_000296735.1 Chrysochloris asiatica | reverse complement strand
TCTTCTGACATCTTGGAAAGTGTTAAAGTAACATCTACATCTATAGTGAGTGGTGAATCTATGACAGATATAGAAAAATGATTAATTTGTGGATTCGTGTGATATGACTGATAAAAAGATAAAGTGGGAAGCATTTTTATGCAGCTAAAAGTCGAAGAAATTTATAATCAGGTTGTTTGGGTGAGAAAAAATGATAAACTCTTCTTAGTTAGTGCTGATTTCTCACAAATTTAAAAGGTGATACACCATGGAAAATGTGGAACTTGTAGGTAAGGCAGATTCTATAGGTAAAGAAGTTGCAGAACAATTTTAAAAATACCTGCAGAGTGTTATTCAGGAAAAGGGTTATGTGAAAGAGCAGATATTCAATGCTAATAAGACTGGCTTGTTTTATAGGATACTGGCATATGTATCTATATAATGCATGGCCTCCATAACCCCCATTCTACTTTCCTATTTTGAACCAATGGCAAGAGTTACTTTAAGTGCAAACATTTAATGGGTACAAAGTTTGGTGCTATGGGGTTATATGCACTGGAATGCAAAGTCAGTTTGAGCTGCAAGATTGGTGGTTCAAGCTAACCAACCGCTCCTCAGAAACCCTCTATAGGGTCACTATGGTTCAGAACCGACTCGATGGCACTTAAAAACAATAACAAAGTCCAAAATTCATGAGTACTTAAAGGGAAAACTGAACAACATGGCAGTCCATTGGAGATAGTTGTTGTTATCTTCCATTGAGTTGGCCCCCCATTGATCACAATTGCATACATTACAGCATAGAACTGCTCCATAGGGTTATCTTGACTGTAATCTTAATAGAAGCAGGTCTCCAGGTCTTTCTTCCAAGGATCCACTGGGTGGGTTTGAACTACCAACCCTTAGAATGGCAGCCAGTTGCAAACTCAATTAAAAATATGATAAATGGGGAAAATATTTAAGTTATTAAAGGCTTCATTTGCTTTGAGATCCACTATCAACAGTCATGGCAGCAGCAGTCAAGAAATCAAATGACGTATTGCGTTAGGCAGATCAGCTGCACAAGACCTCTTTAAAGTGTTCAAGAGCAAAGATGTCGGTTTGAGATGCATCTGATCCAAGCCATTGGTATTTCTAGTCTCAGGAATCTTGTTGTGGTGCTGTAGGATAAGCACTGGACTGCAACATCAGTTTGAACCACAAGGTCAGCAGTTCAAACTCACCAGCCACTCCTTGGAAACCCTATACAGGGTTGCTATGAGTCAGAACTGACTGGAAGGCACTTAAAACAAGCAACAGCAACATACACATATGAAAATTGTACAATGAATAAGAAGATTTTAGAAGAATTTATGCATTGAGTTATGGTGTTGGAGAAGAATATTACAGGTTCCATGGATTACCACAATAAACAAGTCTGTTTTGGAAGAACTACAGTCAGAAGTCTCCTTAGAAACTAGGATGGCAAGATTTCATCTCTTATACTTAGGACATATTATCAGGAGAGACCAGTCTCTGAAAAATGACATCATGCTTGGTAAAATGGAGGGTCAGCAAATTAGAGGAAGCTGCCCAACAAGATGGACTGGCACAGTGATTGCAGCAGTGGACTGAAGGGTAACAATGATGGTAAAGATGGTATGGGATCGGGTAGTGTTTCATTCTATTGTGTATAGGGTTGCTATGAGTCAGCACTGACTTCATGGCCCCTAATGACAATAGGCAGCAGTTCAGTATTTGCTAATTCAATACTTGAAACACCAAATCCACTGCCAACTCATAAAGACTATAGAACAAAACTGCCCTATAGAGTTTCCAAGGCTGTGAATCTTTATAAAAGCAGACTGCAATATCTTTCTTCTGAGGAGTGAATGTTGGATTCAAATTGCAGATCTTTAGTTGAGCAATCGAGCATTTTATCTACTTTGCCATAAGTGCTCCTGCTAAGTCAATATTTGATGAAAATATAATGACCACAAATAAAGGAGAATCATGTGTATTTTATGAGTTGTGTTAGATATATGTACACCAATTTTTTTTAAGCACAAGCATTATAAAATTTCTGAAGAAACATGAAATGCTTACAGAGAAAGGAAATGCTAAGATATTGGCTATGATGGATCATGTGGTTATTGTTAAGTGCTATCGAGTTGTTTCCAACTCATAACAACACTGTGTAGGATTTCCAAGGAGCCACTGGTGGGCTTGAACTGCCAACCTTGTGGTTCACAGTCCAGTGATGATCCTACAGTGCCACACCAGAAGTATAATATATATAATAATAATTATTTTCAATCTATACTGTCAGACCCTAACTTTTGGTTAACTACTTAAAATACTTACTGATAAAGATCAAAGAGCATAACCTTCAGTATGGATTGCATCTCAATGTAAAGAAAACAAAAATCCTCACCACTGGACCAATAAACAACAATCCTATCAAAGGAGAAAAGACTGAAGTTGTCAAGGACTTCATTCTTCTCGGATCAACTATCAACAATTATGGAAGCAGCAGTCAAGAAATCAAACAACGTATTGCATTAGGCAAATCTGTTGCACAAGACCTTTTTAAAGTGTTGAAGAGCAAAGATGTCAGCTTGAGGACTAAGGTGCGCCTGACCCAAGCCTTGGTATTTTCAATATCCTCATATGCATGTGAAAGCTGTACAGTGAATAAGGAAGACCGTGGAAGAATTGACGCTTTTGAGTTATGGTGTTGGAGGAAATTATTGAAAGTGCCTTGAGCTGCCAAAAGAACCAACAGATCTGTGTTGTAAGAAGTGCAGTCACAGTGCTCCTTGGAGGTCAGGATGGCCAAACTCTGTCTTCCATACTTCGGACATTTTGTCAGGAGGGACCAATTGCTGGAGAAGGATAGTGAGGTGGAGGGTCAGAGAAAAAGGGGAAGACCCTTAGCGAGATGGATTGGCCAAGTGGCAGCATCAATAGGCTCAAGTGTGGCAATAATTTTGAGGTTGGCTGAGGACCAGGCAGTGTTTCGTTCTGTTGTGCGTAAGGTCGCTATGGGTCAGTACCAACTCTATAGCACCTAACTACAACTGTGAATAGTGTGTTAATCTTTTCTAGGGATTATTTTATATCTATTTTCATTTAATTTTTTTTTTCTGCCTTCCTTTAGTACATGAAGTCCTAGTGTGTCACTGTAGGATAAGTACTAGACAACTAATCACAGGTTGGTGGTTCAAATCCAGTACTCACTCCTTAGAAACCCTATACAGCATTGCTTTGAATCACAACTGACTTGAGAGCACTTAGAGCAATGCTTTGAACTGTAGAGCGATCAGGAATTCAATTAGATAAATGCATACTGACCTTCTACTTTAATCTTATTTTTGCAACTAACCCTTAGTGATTTTTTTTTTAAGTTTTTAATTGTGAACAGAGTGAAAGTTTACAGGGCAGATCACCAGTTTTACATTTAACAAATTATATTTTGTTTCATTGCAATGATTACAATCTCCTCCATGCACCATGAGTTAATAGCATTTAACTCTATTCCCATTTTTAATTTTTTTGATGTACACATATCACACAGAAAATACATATTCATTTAAATATCCAAAGGGCTCATTTTGCAAGCCAGCCTCCTGCCCACAGGCACACGGCCTTTCTCATTTCATGGACCTAGCGTCCTCAGCTGTCCTATCTTTCTAGGTCATCACTTCTGCCTCCGTCTCTGCTTTAGTCGTTTTTCTGGTTAGGATCCCATGCTCCACTCACAGTCTTCCCTCTTGATGGTCCTACGGTCCTCTGTTCCTGAAACGACAGATTAATTACTCCCCTTTTTTAGTTTCACATCTTCTACATGTACAATTATGACAATCTATACCCTTCATTCTGAAGCTAAGCACACTTGTGAAAGCTTTTAAGTCAGCCACTTAATGGCTTTATAGCCTCCATTTTTGATCCCCAGTGTCTAAGTTGCTGGTCCCTATCAACACAATATACTAAGAGGGCAAACTTGATCCTTGATATGAAGAATTTCTTCCCTTTCAGTTGGAATTTTGAGCAAATACATCCGTAAGCAAATATTCAGTTCATCAAATTGCAACAATTTACGCTTGTTCCCTGTATCAAACTTGCTTATCTGGTTGATTTTTGGTCAGCAAGCAATCCAAGCTAGGTCAAATGGGCATTATCTGCAATCTTAATCATTCTCACCACCCCCTATTGCAGGCCATATGGCCACTTCACTCTTATCTCTAGTCCCCAGTGACTAGGTCAGTATCCATGGGCTCAGGAGTTCACATGCCTCCCTAAACTTCCAACCAGACTGCCCTTCCTGTTTTCTCTTTCATCTCAAGGTCAGTGGGTGCCTTTGGAACACGGTCAGATTCAGCCCATGTCTTCATTATTGCATTTCCCCCACTTCCACTCACAAGTAGACTAGGCCAGTCACCAGCAAGCATAAAAGACAGCTCGTGTGTTCACTTTGAATTTCTACCTTAGAACACATTTACCCTAATGGGCTGACTTTTCTTGCCTTAATGGCTTCAAGGCAAACAGCTTCCTTGATCTTGTAACAGTCAAACAGTCTGCTTTTCTTTCTTTCTCTCTCTTTCTTTCTTTCTCTCTTTCTTTTTTCCTGTCTTTCTCTCTCTCTTCCTCTCCTTCTTTCTTTTCCTACTAGTCTTTCTTTCCAGAAATATATTTTGTTCCTCTAACTGCTTTGGGCATGTCTTTTCAAGTAGGAAAGTTCTGGGTGGGGCTCAGGATTCTACCTAAAGCCCCATACTCCACAAAGGCTTAACAAAAGGTTATTTCCCTGGGCAAATTCTAGTCCCCTTTTTAGCTAATCCAATCAGTTATAGGTTGAAGTCAGGCTTACAAGTTTTCTGTAATCATATTTCCCAATATTCCTTTTTACCCCATTTAAATGTCTATTTTACTATAGTAGGCAGTGAAAACCAATATCCACAAGACAGTCAATCATCTTAACAGTATTTGTCCTTCTTTACTCATTCAGACTATGTCTCAATGCCTGTATCACAGAGTCCTATTAGTCCAAGGTTGAGTATACATCACAATTTACTTCTCTACCATTTAGTCCATGCAAAGTTCCCTAAGTCTTCCCCTACATGCCTTGTTCATCTAGCCCTTCTTGTGTATTGTCCTCCCCATCTTTGTATATCGCCCTCCCTATAACCTGGGCTGTCATGAGTTTATCTCCTAACCTGTGACTTACTGTTTCCTCCCTCCCACTGCCAGTAACATCAAAGAAATTTTCTTTTAGTATAGAAATCTTTTCTTCCGTTTTTACAATAATGGTCTTCTACAATATTTGTCCTTTTGTGACTGACTAATTTCACTCAAATTATGGATAGCCTCAAGACTCATCCATGTTATTAGATGCTTTTCAGCTTTACCATTATTCTTCAAGGTAGCATAGTATTCCATTTTGTGTATGTACCAACATTTGCTTATCCATTCTTCCATTGACAGGCACTTAGGTTGTTGTCTCCATCTTTTTGCTATTGTAAATAGTGCTGCAATGAACATTGGTGTGCACATATCTACTGGTGCTCTGCCTCTAATTTCTTGTGGCTATATACCAAGTATAGGAATTGCTGGATGACCAGGTATTTCCATTTCCAACTTTCTGAGGAAGTTCCATACCATTTTTCAGAGTGACTGAAACATTTTACAGTCACACCAGCAATGTAGGAAGATTCGTCTCTCCACAAATATTTTATAGTCCCACCAGCAATAATGAAGATCCCAGTCTCTCCACATCCTCACCAGCATTTATTGCTGTCTGTCTTTTTTAACTTCGCTGTCATTGCTGATGTGAGATGATATCTCTTTGTATCTCTCTAATGGCTAATAATCGTGAACATTTCTTCATGTTTGTTGGCTGCTTGAATGTCTTCCTTGGTGAAGTTTCTGTTCATATCCTGTTCCCTGGCACTTTGCTGACCCAGGCAGCTTCAGTTTTCAATCCAGCCCCTGTCCAGTCTCCTTAAGAGACTAAGTGCCCCCTCGGATGTCCTGATGTCTATTCCAGTAAGCCTCAACCCCACCCTTTTAACCTAGGCTCTATGTGCTTGCCTTATGAGCCTAAATTTGCATATGAGCATGCAGGTATCTATTTCGCCAGTTTCCACTCATACAATACAAGTTTAAAGAGAAGACTTTTGTTCTGGAAAACTGAAAGTAAGGTAAAGTCCAGATACTGAAGTGAGCTAGGGAATATTACAGAATGGAGAGATGTGACAGCAAAATTTCTCCAGACAGATGCTTTGTTTGTATCCCCTGCAGTCAAATAGATCTCTTCAGGAGTTTCAGGGTCTGAGGGGAGGACAAAAATTCATCACCACTAGTGATTTTATATACTGATTTTTATATTTACAAACCTGACTGTAAGTCAGGCATACTATTTTCTATACTATCCTAGCTACTGAATATAACAGTACCAGGTCAACTTATTGTTTTCCAGAATTAAATTTCCTTTGTTTTTTATATGATATGAACAAAAGGACTCTGAAATCTAACCATGCTCCTGAGAGTGCAGTAACTATATTGGACACTAATACAATGTGCATGAGAAAAATACTGTGATTGCTTTATAGATGTTACAATGTACCCAATCATAACTATGTGAACTAGGTCATTAGTTTACTTCATTTACAAAGTATGCACTACATTATGGCTACCTACTCAAAAGTTGCTGAGAAATGTGAGTCTATTGGCGGGCGAAGACTTGACTGATGACTAATTGGCATAATCATTACCAGATGGGATGGGTCTGGATGTACCCTAGGTATAAACAAGAATATGGTCAAAATAGTGCTCAATTATTATTGATTTTTCTTGGATCCAAAACCAATGCCACAGTTTTGGAAGCAACAGTCAAGAAATTAAATGCCTTACTGCATTGAGAAAATCTATGGCAAAGCCCTCTTTAAACTATTCAAAAGCAAAGATGTCTCTTTGAGGACTAAGGTGCTTCTGATCTAAACCATAGTATGTTCCATTGGTTATTTCCACGTGAAAGCTGGGCAATGAATCAGGAAGATCAGCAAAAAAAAAAAAAATGATGCCTTTGAATTATGGTGTTGGCAAAGAATATTGACTATGCCATGGACTGCCAGAATGATTAAATCTGTCTTGGAAGAAATACAGCTGGAATGCTTTTTAAAATCAAGGCTGGCAAGACTTTGTCTCATGTTCTTTAAATATGTTATTAGGAGGGACCAGTTCCTGGAGAAGGACATCATGCTTGGTAAAGTGTCAAAAAAATAGAGGCAGGCCCTCATGGAGATGGATTGACACAGTAGCTGTAACCAACGTCTCAGACAAAGCAAGGATTGAGAGGAGGGTGAAAGACTGGGCAGTGTTTCCTTCTGCTAACATAGTATTGCTATGAGTCAGAACCAACTTGATGGAACCTAACAACAACATGTGTATAAAGCATCTCTTGTTGTTAAGTGCCATCAAGTTGGTTCTGACACATAGCAACCCTGTTTTGGGTTTCTGAGGAGCAGCTGGTGAGCTCGAACCGTTGATCTTGCCATTCAAACTGACCTTGCAGTTCAGTGGATTAAACTGAAGCATCATACCAGTATACAGACGTGTATTCTATGACATTTATTTATTGGTCACATTGTATATAATATGCAATTAAATTCACACAAGACTCTTATAAGTTTCCAAGCTAAGATAGAATGATTCACATGTCATAAGAATCTAGATTCAAACCATGGTCTGCCCAGATCTAAGACTCAGTTTTTTCTACTATCTGTTTATGTCAACTGGTGTCCACCTGAACAGTTCTACTGATGCTTCTTCATGAAGTCTTCCCTATTTTCAAATTTAGTCCACTTATATCTCATGATAAATCAGGTACTTTATTTTTTATTGTCGTATTTGACTGATATATTTAAGTAAAGAATTATAGGTTAGAAAACATTGTTTTCTAGTTCCTAGGGTTGCTATAGTCTGTGACATTTTTATTCTAAATCTGCTATATGGATTTTTTTACTGTCCCCACCACTGTTTGGATAAGCAGTTTTCTTTTCTTTCTCTTCCTTCTCTTACTTTGTCTAATTCTGTAGAAGCTTGTACAATCACTTTCTTTGTCTCCACTGTTCTGAAATTTCACAATTATGCATTTTCGCATGAGCCTAATTTCACCCATTTCCTGAACACTCAAAGGGGTCTTTCCTTGTTGAAATTATATATAGGTATCTACACCCGCTGCCATCAGGTCAGTTCCAACTCACCCTTCAATAAATAGACTAACTAATTGAATTGAATTACACCTATCCAAAACCACAATATGCCATAGTACATAATACTTTCTAAACTTTTTAAAAATATAGCTTTTTTCATTATTGATTTATTTACAAGGACAATAACATTTAAATCAGATAAGCAAAAAAATAACAAAACCCCAGTCAAGTCTTCATCCTGCTGGTTTAATTGATCCATGTTGTTAGGTGCCAATGAGCCGGTACCAACTCATAGCTACTCTATGCATAACAGAATGAAACCCTGCCTGGTCCTACGACAATTGAGAATCAATGCCTTTAATTGTGGTTTTGGTAAAGAATATTGAATACGGCACGGACTGCCAGGAGAACTAACACATGGTAACATGCCCAAAGTACATGAGAAGTCTGACTTTCCTTGTTTCTAAGGAGCATTCTTGCTGTACTTCTTCCAACACAGATTTGTTTGATTCATAGCATCTGTATAATTATAAGCATGGTCTTAAATTTAGTTTCAAATTGTATGTGTATAAGAAAAAAGATCATTGTCCCAAAGTGCAATTATTCCATAAAATATATTGATCAGTGTATTTTGCTATACAGCTTACTGTTGAGAATTTGTACATAACTTACTAAAGCAATCTCTTTAGATTGCCACCGCAGGGGGCTTATGAATATTATTAGAGTCACTTCAAAAAGATGAGTAAGCATCCACTGATTTTCCTGAACCATTTTAAAAATCCACTTCAGCATTTAAAATATAGTGTAAATTTTCATTTGTGTGGGGATGAGAGAGAGATAGTAGCAGATGCCTCAGTAGAAATGGCTACAAGGCACTTACAAAATCAATGCAACTTTAGACTCAGCATCCACTCAATTATTTACGACTACTATTAGTCCTTGCACATTATTTAAGTTGACATAAACAGTTACCAGCTGTTAAACATTTAGATTCCTGGTGTGGCACTGTGGGTTAATGCACCAGACTGCAAAACCATTTGAGCCACAAGGTTGGTGGTTCAAGCTCACCAGCTGCTCCTAGGAAACCTGACACAGGGTCACTATGGGTAGGAACTGACTCTAAGGCACTTAACAACAACAACAAACACTTTATATATTATTTAATAGTTACAAAAAACTCTTTTAATGTTGATATTAAGTCTTTACAGATATATAAATTAAGACTCCTGGGGTGGCACTGTGTAGGATAAGCACCGGACTGCAAACCACAATGTTCGCAATTCAAATCCACCAGCTGATCCTCTGAAACCCTATATGGCTCGCTATGTGTAGGAACCAACTTGACAGCAACAACAACAACAATAGATTACGTCTTAAAAAAGTAATTGAAAAAAGTAAGTGAATCAAACTTTAAACAGCAGATAAACAACTCTTTTTCTCTTGCTAAATGATTTTATTTGGAAGTTATTTTAGATGCTAGCTATGAGTTTGTCCATGCAGTTTTTCTACAAAATGGCAAAGTAAGTTTTGCATGAGGCTGGTTTGTTACCTGGAACAAACAGCTAAAGGAAAAGCATTGTTTCTAAAATGCATGCTATTTACACAAAGTGAGTGTTAGAGTCTCATCTGCATGTACACGAGTAGCAGAAACTGTGTTCTGTGGGGTGTTAAAATCTATTGTTATTTGTACTTGTTCCTAAATGACATTGTGGTTCACACTATACCCAAATACAAAAACAGTGCCTATTATCCAAGTAAATTTTTATCAGCTCATCATAATCTGTCCAAACCCTGTGCTTCTCACGGTTGCTTTTGGGATACATGTGTTCTAATAAGAATCATGCTTTTCTTTAAGACTAAAGCTGAACAGAAAGCTTCAAAGGGCAGCTCGAAGGGACAAAGCCAAATATTATAATGAAATGTGCAAAGTCATGGAATTAGAAAATCAAAAAGGAAGAACATGTCAGCATTTTTCTAACTGAAAGCACTGAAGAAAAAAAATCAAGCCTTGACTTGAAATATTGAAGGGTTTTATGGGCAAAATGTTCAATAATGCAAAAAGCATCAGAGTAAGGTGGAGGAATACACAGTCCCTATACCAAAAAGGGTTTGGTTGATACTCAACCAATTCAAGAGACAGTATATGATTAAGAACAAATGATACTAAAGGAAAAAGTCCAAGCTGCACTGAATGCACTGACAAAAAGCAAGGCATCAGGAAATGATGGAATACAAATTCAATCACTCAACAAACTGATGCAGAACTGGAGGGGCTCACAAATCTAGGGCAATACATTTGGAAGATA
>NW_006408602.1:10001222-10002175 GCF_000296735.1 Chrysochloris asiatica | reverse complement strand
CCAGTGCATTAAACCAAAGCACCATGTCAGGACTGTAGTTAGTAGTCTAAAGGTTATCCTACAGTGCCACACCAGGATTCTAAAATTTTACTTAAGATAATTCAAAAATGGTTGCAACAGTACACAGACATAGAAGTGCCATAATTCCAGCTGGATTCGGAAAAGGATGTGGAATGAGGAATGCCATTACTAATGTCAGCTAGATCTCGGCAGAAAACTAAGAATACCAGAAAAATATTTTATTGTTGTTGTTGTTGCTAAGTATCATCGTCAAGTCAGTTCCAATGCATAAAGACCCTGTGTAGGGTTTCTGAGGAGAGGCTGGTGGGTTTGAACTGCTGACCTTGTATGGCTAGCAGTCTAGTGCTTATCCTACATTGCCACACCAGGACTTAGAAAGATGTTAACTTGTGTTTTATAGACTATGCTTGGGCTTTTGACTGTATTGTTGTTGTTGTTGTTAAGTGCCGTCGAGTCGGTTTCGACCCATAGCGACCCTGTACAGGGTTTCCAAGGGTGTAAATCTTATAGATCATGATAAACTATAGATAACATTGTGGAGAATGGGTATTCCACAACACTTAATTGTCCTCATGAGGAACTTGTACATAGAACAAGAAACAGTAGTTCAGAGAAAGCGGGTACTAAATGGTCTAAAATCAGGAAAGCCATGAGCCAGAGTTGTGTCCTTTCACCATACTTATTCAATCTGTCTTCTAAGCAAATAATTCAAGAATATGGATTATATAAAGAAAAATGTGGAATCAAGGTTGTAGGAAGACTCATTAACAACCTTCAATATGCAGATGATACAACCTTGCTTGCTGGAAGCTAATAGAACTTAAAGTAATTACTGATGAAGATCAAAGTCTATAGCCTTCAGTATGGATTACAGCTCAATGTAAAGAAGACAAGAATCCTCACAGCTGACGAATAAATAATATCATGATAAA